>NW_026855860.1:0-313580 GCF_026571515.1 Ruditapes philippinarum
TTTAACAAACAAGAACATTTAGAAAATGATGATTGCATGCACAAATTTATTTGACTATTGTTGCTTTTTGCAGAAGTTTGTAAAATGTTGTTCTGTTTTACGTAAAAATCTATAGATTTAAAATATTTTGTTCAAAAACTTTGTTGTTTAGGTGTTTGAACAAAATATGTCAATTCTGACCAATTTTTGTCCTATTACCTTGAAATAAGTGATGACGCGGAATTAGTGAGGTTGAGTATAAGTCTATATACTGTGTTCGTGGCGTAAAGGGGTATAACTAAAGATCACTTATGCTGTCAATCTGCAAAAAGCGGTGACTTCCCTTACAATGATGAAACGGTGAACAAATTAAAAATAATAATACATGTAAATGCTTTCATAGAATATGTGACAACATATGTCAAATTTCCATATAAAACATAAAATACACGAGGGGCTATTTACATTTGTAACACATTCTTAAGAATTAAAACATATCGTGTGTGAACATAATTCAGACGTAAATATATTGTATTAAAGATATAATTACGCTCATCTTTAGGTTAGATATTTTTATGCAGAAATTTATTGAAATCCTTACTGAAATTTATTTTTGAAACAATAGAATGCAAAATAGAATGCAAAAACTATGTTTGGGAAGCTACATTCCATTTTACTGGACAAATGATTTGGTTATTGCTTTTTAATGGCACTTTATATTCATACTGTGTTTACCAATAGTTTTATAGAGTTTAAAACGACAAAATATGCAAAAATAGCCTTTACTTAGTTAGTCATGCAGTAGACAAATAGTAGTCAACATTTCTAATTCAGCCATTTTTCGCAAATAACATGTAATTTATTACTTTAAAATTGAATCATTTGACTTTTCCTAAAATCAGAGTAACTTTTTTCTCAAGTTTTATTTTCTTGAAATATATTGGCTCATCTGGTAGCATGCAGCTCTAAGTGTTTCATAAAATTATCATTGTTTTAATTAAAATATATTAAATAATAATTATAATTAAAATTATAATTATAATTAAAAGTGTACACATTTGTTAATAAATGTAATGCAGTATCATTTTAATTATCCCGATTACAAATAAAAATAATTAAAAAAAATGTTATTTTCCACTGACTACACCTTATGGTATATTTTAAGAATTGATGATAGATTAATGAGTTTTCAACAAACCCCTGATGTAAGTGCACAGTATTATTTCCAACAAGAACTTTGGGCAATTCTAAAACTCACTTTCCAATAAATTAATTGTAATGTCTTTCAAATGTACATTTCTTTAATATTTTATTCTATATATGTAACACATATAATAAGTTGTATGTAAGTATATTTATAAATGACTTTGCTTTTGCAATAACGAAGTCAGAACAATAGTTGATAAAGTCATGCCTGCTTGTATACCAGGATGGAGTTTCCATAATAATTACATAGATACAAAGTGGAAGTGGCATCATTAAAACAGACAGACTGCAAGGCCTTAAGTCTGTCTGTTTTAATCGGCAAGATTTTAATTTTTCTGCAATCCTGCGAAACTAGATGTAAGGTTTCATTTCCACTGCTGCAAACAAGAACTGAACCATCCTCACAAACAGTTAATGACCTCGGCCTCTGAAAACTTTCGTCCTGGTAAGTGGCAAGTAATTTGCCATCAAACGAAAATTTCATCAACGAAGAGTTGTAATGATCAGATACAAAGAAACTACTCCCACATACGTTAACCTCTACACAACCAGGCCAACCTAAAGTACCAGCTGTAATATCGCGTACAATCACTCCCTCCAGTGTCAAAATTTGAAGTTTTGGTGGTCCGACAAAAGATACCACTAATGTATTCTGGTAGTGAGCTATCCCTCTACATTCTCCGTTGACTTTTATTTCTCTGATTGATGTCAATTTCTTGTCTGTAACTGAGAGGAAATGAATCTTCTCAATAACAGGTAATGTAACTGCAATCTGGTCGGTGGCTACGAACGTTATATCCCACGGCCTAATTTTCAAGAGAATCTGTGATGAAATACTTTTTTGTTTTATGTCTACCACTTTAACGGAGGTGTTTGCATTATCTACGCATAAAAGTGAGTCTGGTGATAAAAGAAGCATGTTTGAAATAAGGGCATTTGAATGAACAATAATTTCACTATCAAATATTGGTTTAAATTCAGCAATGCTGCATTCCTTTGAAAGATTGTAAGAAACTAACTTTGAAAAAAGCTTTCCCAGAGGGCAGTTTCCAGTAACCATCGCGTTCAAGTCACTGTTACGTACAAACTTATACTCAGTAAATGCTGTTTTTACATTTTGTTTCATGTCTTGCTCTAAATCACTCAGGCGAGTTTCTGTTTGCTTTGCTTCAACAAACAGGTCAGTGGTTTTCTTTGACTGTGATGTTAAACATTCAGCAATGTCATCTAGTTCAGACTTGATAGTTATCAGCAAACACTCATTTTTAGTTATAGCACTTTCATTTCCTTTCCTTAGACGTTCACATTCCTTTAGTATTGATTGTTCCATCTTGTTTAGATAATCTTCAATTTCTTTTCGGAATCTTTTTATTTCTTGAACAGCGGAAACGAATTCTTCAGCACATACTTTCTGGTCTGTCCCTGTTGCCATTATCTTGGAATCAACCTTTGTTTGGAGTTTCTCGAGTTTGACCAGAATAGCTTTATATTCCTCGCCGTTAACGAATTCGTCAGCTATATCCGGGATAAACTCAACCTGACATGCCTTGTGGTCAATAAACAAGCAATTACCGCACCCGACTGTATCATGATCTCTGCAGAAGTACTTGATTATCTCTAATTTGTGTTTATTGCAGGTCGAAGTACATAGTTGTTTGACAGTTTGTGGTTCGACTTTCTTTGGCATATTAGCCTTATCCAGAATAGTATGATGTTTACTGACAGTTACTTTGCGGTGATATTTGATACACGTTTTACACAGATATTCCTGGCAGTTCTGACAGAAACCATCGGCTTCTAAACTCTCACCGTCAGCTTTACATGGTTGACATAACATTCCATGACATTTAGATGATCCCAAAGATGACGTTAGACCTTGAACTCTATCTCTGGTCTTTCCGGGTACCTCCATTGTCTGCAGTTTAAAGTCTTCTATAAATTATTAAAATGCTGTAATACGATATTACTTGATAAATTCAATTCGAATATATATTGTATTTTCACAATATTTAGTGCACACACCGTAGTATAATTTACGTCTAATGAAATGATATTTGCTAAAATGTTGATAAGATAATGATTTGAATTACATGTATGTTTATCTCAGTGTTATATAATATATCAATATCTCACTAATCTACCCCATGTTATCAATGTGTATTTGATATGATTGTACTTCTACATGTATGTTATTGAAATATGAGAGTACATGTATTAAAATCAAACAAAGGAGAACAAAGGCCATTGGACGTAGACTCTACAATAAACTGATCATGCAGCCGGAGTTGCGGACTTTTACTGAACTTATCCTTCAAAATTTGGTGAAATTAACGCCAATACACTGTTTAAAGCTGCTTATAGGCATATCGTCTTAAGTGATTACAGGAGCCAAATGCTGTGTCAAAACAAATGTGCACAAAAATAATATGATAGAAGTGAAAAAAAATGCTAAAGGTTATGTGACATAAACATTTTTTCTTGTTTCTTTGGTCATTAAAAGTAGCTTAATCTGGAAAAACACAGTAATGATCCGCAAGGAACTTGATTTTATTTTCTTATACAGGGCCTTTGATAAACTCAATTGTGCATTGCCCCTATCAAAGTATCTTTATTTCGGTCTCTAAGAAAAGTTATGATTAAAGTTGCATTGAACAAAATTTCGCTCACATCACTTTCCCAATGCAGAATATGGAATCAATACATATCACAAACATGTCAACTGATAATTTGTCCTGAATGAATAATCTAATCAAAATCATGTGTAGAAAGTGGCTAAATCAGTACAGGTAAAATTTTATAATAAATCATAAAACTTCTAGACATGTATCCATAGGATACGATGCACTTCCGCTGTATTGTCACAAAACATCCTGTACAAATACTTAGGAGTTTAGCATAGCACACTTAAATATTTATAAATTGTTGACACATTTAGACGGCGCGTAAATTTGCGTAAAGTTTGAAGCAGAGATTAATTGAAACAAAGAAAGTGTCCATAGGATAAAAAAAAAACCCATATTTCGTTGTATGGCCACAAAATACCGTGTGCAATAATCTTTGCGTATAAAGAATGCAGTAATTCTTTTCTAGGTACACGTGACAAAAGTCGGAATATGTTATTGGCTAAATAAAGGTTAATACGTGTAACACTGGTAAACACTAATTAAATTTTGATATGTAACAAAAAATGTGTTTATTCGCACGACGCAAATGTTCTTTGAGAATTAAATGACACTAGCAGGTAGCTAATTATTAAGACAATACATCAACTCATCAAAGCAGATAATATAACTTATTAAACACCTAATAAAATATAACCAATGTACTTTTAGCATTGTACCAGATAATGTACCAAAAGAATTCATTGCTTAAGAAATAACATCGGCCTGAGAGGTGTATATCGGCTATTTAACACCGGTTTGGAGCTTTGATGCGTAGGAATTCACCACGAAGGCAGTAGGCCTGAGTGGTTAATTTTGTCGCATCAAATTGACAAAACCGGTGTTAAATAGCCGATATACACCTCTCAGGCCGATGTTATTTCGATTTAAACACGATAAAATAAGGAAAATCACTAGCGGAAATAACTTCCGGTGCCGATTTCGTATTACGCTGTTTGATTTTCGCACCCTACTGTTGCGAAGATATATAAATTATCAAACAAAAGAAATAATAAGAAAAAAACGTTATTTATCAAGTTATCAACAATAAAAACTTACGTCGTATTGTGTTTACATCAGTGCCCCATTTATCTTTCTTGTATGTATGAAATAGTGTCAGCTTGTTTATGAATGAGTTGTTTACTTAGGATGACGTCATTACGCTGCTTACGGATTGGCGCCGTTTTGTCAAAATATTTATTAACTGATATGGATCTAATATGTGACGTTAGTGTATGTGAGATATTATTTCGGTATTGTATGAAAAGAAAACATTATACAAACTGAAAATATAAATAAAAATGCTTTTTATTGTTGCTTTAAAATGCTTTGTAAACTATACAATCGAGGGTGAAAACATAACAGCGCATACTAGTATACAAGTAGTCCCTTACCGGTGTTTATTGGAAGTTTAACACCAGTTTTTTCCTTCTTTGTCTATAGTGACAAAATCACGTGAGTGTTAGAATATGAATTTAACCTCATTTTTTTTGTTTCAGAGTGCAAAACGTCCAAACCAAATCCATATCGTATGCCATATAGCCTCGTTTTCATTTTCCGAGCCAAAAACATTCAAATAAAATTAGTATCGCTCTCCCATTTAGCCTTATTTCCATATTTAGAGACCATAATAGCTTTATCAAATGCTTATCATACTCTATCTAGGCTCGTTTTTCTTCTTGAGAGACCAACTTTCGATGTCCAAAGTAATAAAGTTCTGTCATATTATCAATAACAAAATGGTATTGTAAAATATAGTTGTCATTAAACAGTTTTAGAACAATATTGATTCTAATGAACGCGTGCACAGCTGCAAAACCTATATCAGACCAGCCTCGCACCTCTGACAGCTACGTACTTGTCGTTTTGAATCCAGCAACCTTATAATATATTATAAGTAAATTATCTTTAAAGGTCCAATATGTCTTAGTATTGTTTTTATCCCCCCCCCCTCCCGAAAGCGTTTTATTTCTAACGTCCTGTTAAAGTTTCCAAAAAGTTTTCATTGGCAAATAACAATTAATATAGTTTACGGATAAGGAATAAATAAAATGTACACAGTGACATTTGTCATTAAAATTTCATGTATATTGTTTTATATAAGTATCTTCCCGTACTTACCCTTTTCGTATTTATTCTTTTTGTATTTGAACCACAAATTACATTTTTTCATGAATATAACTATAATGTTGTTGTTATATTAATGAAATAAATGTTGTTGTTGTTGTAGTAAAATATAATGGTTAATGTATGTGCATGATTATTTATAAGCAATATATACACGATATCATGTCTCTATAGTCATTTTATTATCCTTATACAGGCAATATTACCATTGAAGCAAAAATAGAAAATGGCAAAGATAATAAGTTTATATTTTGTCTTTATTTTTTGCAGGCTGAACATTTCATAAAAAGCAAATGTGTCACAATATCTATGAAACATAAAGTAATTGACTGAAATTGAAATACAAGGGCAACCAATATAAATAAAAATCTCGCATTATTATTATAATTTGTTTGATACATTTTACTAAAAAAGGCGGTAATTTCCCTTACAATGAGGTAACAGCGAACAAATTAAATAAAATAATACATGTAAAGGCTTTCATAAGATATGTGTCAAATTTCATTATGAAACATAAAATCAAAGGAGAGCTATTTACATTTGTAACACATTCTTAAAAATTATGACATATCGTTAGTGGACATAACATAGACGCAAATATATTGCTTTGAAGATATTTAGGTAAGAATATTTATTGAAATCTAGGAAATCCTGACTGAAATTTTCTAAATTGAACAATTGTTTTTTTATTGATTTTAATGGCACTTTATATTCATATAACCCTATAGTTTTATAGAGTTAAACACTTCAAAATATAGAAAAATAACCTTACTCCGTAAGTCACAGAGTAAAGAAATGGTGATAAATAATGCAAATTCTGCCATTATTCGCACATAATATGTAAATATTACTTGAATTTTTAATCATTCTTCAAATGTAAGTAATTTTTTTCTCAAGTTTGATTTTCTATCAATATTTAGGCTTATCTGGAAGCTTGCAGCTCAAAGTGTTTAATTAAATTAACATTGTTTAAATTAAAAAAATGAATAATGATTATAATTAAAAGAATAAACATTTGTAATTGAAAATGATGACGTATCACTTGAATGATCCCGATAACAAATAAAAGTAATTTGATACAAAAAATTGTTGTTTTTTTACACTGACTTCAGCTCATTGTATACTTTAAGTATTCATGACACATTTATGAGTTTTCAACAAACCTCTTATGTAAGCGCACAGTATATTTAACCACTGCTAACAACAAAAACTGGGCCATTTTTCTCTGACGCCTCTATAAATTACTGTCCAATAAATTTGTTGTTATTTCTTATTCAAATGTACAGTTTTGAATATTTTATCATAAATATGCATCACATTTAATAATGGTTGTATGTAAGTTTATTTATAAATGACTTTGCCTTTGCGAAAATGAAAGTCAATGGTTGACAAAGTCAGGCCTGCTTGTAAACCAGGACGGAGTTTCCGAAGTTGTTACTAAGATACAAAGTGGAAGTTGCTTCATTAAACAGACAGACTGCAATCTATTAAGCCTATATGTCTCAATCGGCAAGATTTTGATTTTTCTGCAATCTTGCGAAACTAGTTTTAATGTATTATTTCCACTGCTGCAAACAAGAACTGAACCATCCTCACAAACGGTAAATGACCTCGGATACTTAAAACTTTCGTCCTGATAAGTGGCAAGTAATTTTCCATCAAACGAAAATTTCATCAACGAAGAGTTGTTATTATCAGATACAAAGAAACTACTCCCACACACGTTAACTTCTACACAACCAGGCCAACCTAAAGTACCAGCTGTAATACTGTGTACAACCTCTCCCTCCAGTGTTAAAATTTGAAGTTTTGGTGGTTCCACAAAAGATACCACCAATGTATTCTGGTAGTGAGATATCCCTCTACATTGTCCGTTGACTTTTATTTCTCTGATTGGTGTCAGTTTCTTGTCTGTTACTGAGAGGAAACAAATCTTCCCAATATTAGGTTATGTAACTGCAATCTGGTCGGTGGCTACGAACGTTATATCCCACGGCCCAGATTTCAAGAGAATTTGTGATATATTCATTTTTGTTTTATGTCTACCACTAAAACGAAGTTGTTTTTTCTATCCACGCATAGAAGTGCATCTGATGATAAAAGAAGCATGTTTGAAAATTATGGCACCCTCTTTCTCAGCATTTGAAAGAACATAAATTTCACTGTCAAATACTGGTTTAAATTCAGAAATGATGCATTCCATTGAAGGGTAATAACAAGATGACTTTGAAGAAAGTTTACCCAGACTGCAGCTTCCAGAAACCATCGCGTCAAAGTCACTGCTACGTACGAACGTATACTCAGTATATGTCGTATTTAGAGTTTGTGTTAAAGCTTGCTCTAACTGACTCAGTCGAGCTTCAGTTTGTTTTGCTTCAACAAACAGGTCAGTGGTTTTCTTTGACAGTGACTTTGAATAAACTCAAATTGAAACAGTTTATAAATGTGCGTAAAGTTTAAAGCAGGGTTTTGTTGAAACAGGGAATGTGTCCACAGGATACGGATAGCCCCATATTTCATTGCATTACCACAAAATATCCTGTGCAATAACCTTTGCGTATAAAGAATGCATTAAAAATTTTCTAGGAACACGTGACAAAAGTCGAAATATGTTATATTTCTAAATAAGGGTCTATAACACTATTAATCACTACTGGAATTTTGATTCCAAATTTCGATATCGAATCGAATGTAATCAAAGTAAAAAAGTTCTGTCAAAATATCAATAACAAAAAAAACAGTTTTAGAACAATATTGATTCTAGTGAACTCTTGCACAGCTGCAAAACCTATATCAGACCAGCCTCGCACCTCTGACAGCTATGTACTTGCCGTATACTCAGTATATGTCGTATTTAGAGTTTGTGTTAAAGCTTGCTCTAACTGACTCAGTCGAGCTTCAGTTTGTTTTGCTTCAACAAACAGGTCAGTGGTTTTCTTTGACAGTGACTTTAGATATTCAGTAATGCCATCTAGTTCAGACATGATAGTTTTCAGGATATCCTCATTTTTAGTTATAACATTTTCATTTTCTTTCCTGAGACGCTCACATTCCTTAAGCACTGATTTTTCCATCTTGTTTAAATAATTTTCAATCTCCTTTCGGAACCTTTTGATTTCGTTAATTGCGAAAACGAATTCTTCAGCACATGCTTTTTTGCCTTTCTCTGTTGACATTATCTTGGAATCAACTTTAGTTTGAAGTTTCTCGATTCTATCCAGAATAGCTTTATATTCTCCGTTGATGAATTCGTCAGCTATATCCGGAATAAACTCAACCTGACATGCCTTGTGTTTAATTACCATGCAATTACCGCACCCGACTGTATCATGATCTCTGCAGAAGTACTTGATTATCTCTAATTTATGTTTCTCGCATGTTTCAGTACAAAGTTGTTTGATGGTTTGGTGGTCAACATTCTTCGGTATATTAGCCTTATCTAGAATAGTATGATGTTTACTGACAGTTACTTTGCGATGATATTAGATACACGTTTTACAAAGATACTCCTGACAGTTCTTACAGAAACCATCTGCTACTAAAATCTCCCCTTCGCTTGAACAAGGTTGACATAATACTCCATTGCATTCAAATGATCCCGAAGATGACGCAAATCCTTGAGCTCTATCTCTGGTCTTTCCAGGTACCTCCATTATCTGCAGTTTAAAACAACAAGGCTTTTATAAATCAACTCAATTCTGTAATACGATATTACTTGATAATTTAAATTCGAATATATCTAGTACACACACCGTAGTATCTTTTACTTCAACTGAAATGATGTTTGATTGAAGTTTAGTCTAACATTTTGATAAGATAATAATTTGAACACAGGTGCTCGTCCAGTCTTGGTGCCCATATAAAAAAATGGAAAAAAAAAACACAAAAAACATCAAAAACAACTATTTTGGGTTGAGTGTAAGAAAACAAAATGACAAACATTTTTTCCTATATACCATTACTACGAAAAGGTCACATAGTCGCCGTTACGCTACGGAGCTTTACTAGGACACGCTGAGGAACAACCACAATGTCGAGTTCTGTAAACAATACAAGCTATTTTTGTAATCTTAACACATCGTGCATTTAGAAAATTGTTAACATTCTTCTTCTACCTTTCTAACCTACATTTAAACTCGGGCACTCCCTAAAATAGTTATTTTATTTATTTATTTTTTTAATTTTCAATTTTTTTATATGGGCACCAAGACTGGACGAGCACCTGTGGGAAAATATATACGTTGTAAGAGACAAATATAGATGTTTATTTGGGAGACCTACTATAAAGAATCTCAATTCAAACCATTGAAAACGTTAAACAGAAAAATCCTAATCTATTTCGCAATCTAGGGCAAATTAGATGGTGAATATCGTATTTCACTCAATGAAAACGCACAGCCATATGCTTAATCTGTACCAAGGCGCGTGCCTTAAACTTCGCATCAATTTATTGGTTACTGTTGCCCTATTGTTCAGCGAACGTAGTCGTAGGGGGCCAGAACAGCGAAACAATACGGTGTATGTTTTCGACAAAATGGCCGACAATCACTGTTGTTTTGCAAGATTTTAACAAATTGGAGTGTCTAGTTTAAATGTAAGTTATTTAAGATTGTATGTAAGGTAGAAGAACAATGTTAACAATTTTCTAAATGCATGATGTGTAAAGAGTTGCAAAATAGCATGTATTGTTACAGAACTCGACATTGTGGTTGTTTTAGTAAAGCTCCGTAGCGTTACGGCGAATAGGTGACCTTTTTCGTAGTTATGGTATATTATGAAAACGAAAATTTCATATTTTTTTTTACACTCAACCCAAAATAGTTGTTTTATTTTATTTTTTTTTTATTTTTTTTTTTTAATTTCATTTTTTTATATGAGCACCCAAGACTGGACGAGCACCTGTGAATTTGAATTGCATGTATTGTTTGTTGTTATATACCATTATCAATATCTCACCAATCTACTCCATATTATCAATGTATATTTTGATATGATTTGTACTTGTACATGTATGTTCATTGAAATATGAGAAAACATGTATTTAAATCAAAGCAAAGGAGAGCAAAGGCCATTGAACGTAGACTCTATAATAAACTGATCATGTGTCGGATTTGCGGACTTTTCCTGGACATATCTTTCCAACTTTTGTGAAATTAACGCCAATAAACTGTTTAAAGCTGCTTTATAGGCATACCTTTTTAAGTGATCACAGGAACCAAATTCTGTGTCAAAACAAATGTGCACAAAAAATTTATATGATAAAAGTGATAAAAAATGCTTTAAGGTTATTTGACATTAACATTTTTTCTTGTTTCTGTGGTCATAAAAAGTAGCTAAATCTGGCAAATCACAGTTAATGATCCGCAAGAAAATTTGATTCTATTTTCTTAATACAGGGACCTTTTGATAATGTCAATTGTGCATTGCCATCATCAAAGTCTTGTCATTGTGGTCTCTAAGAAAAAGTTATGATGGAAAGTTGCAGTGAACAAACTTTCGCGTTAACATCAATTTCCCCATACAAACATGGGGAAAACTTTATAATTTGTTCATGAATGAATAATTTTGTCGAAAATCATTGTGTAGAAAAGTGGCTTAAATCAGTTCAGCGTGAAATTTAAGAATAAATTTCATAAACTTCACTAGACATGTATCGTAGGATACGATGCACTTCCGCCTGTATTGTCCAAAACATTCTGTACAAATACTTAGGTGTTACATAGCACACTTTAAAATATTTATGTGCCTTTACGATTGCTAAATAAACTTTTTGAAAACTTCAATGAATTTGGCTTGACAAATTGAAAAAACAGTTTATAAATTTTGCGTTAAGTTTAAAGCAGGGTTTTTTTGAAACAGGGAATGTTGTCCACAGGTACGGATAGGCCCCATATTTCATTGCATTACCAACAAAATATTCCTGTGCAATAACCTTTGCGTTATAAAGAATGCAGTAAAATTTTTTCTAGGAACACGTGACAAAAGTTCGAAAATATGTTATATTTCTAAAATAAGGGTCTATAACACTATTAATCACTACTGGAATTTTGATTCCAAATTTTTCGATATCGAATCGAATGTGAATCAAAAGTAAAAAAGTTCTGTCAAAATAATCAATAACAAAAAAAACAGTTTTAGAAACAATATTGATTCTAGTGAACTCTGCACAGCTGCAAAACTATATCAGACCAGCCTCGCACCTCTGACAGCTATGTACTTGCCTAACAGAATCAGTTTTTGAATCCAGCAACCTTATAATATAATACAAGTAAAATTATCTTTAAAGGCCCGATATGCCACAGAAAATTGTTTTATTCACCCAAAGCTTTTTTTTTCTGACGTCCTGCTTATAGTTTCCAAAAACGTTACTCATTAGCAAATAGTTTCTACCATCTTTTGCTTTTTTTGTTGCTTTGGACAGATAGTACAGCTACATTGATTTAATTTAGTATTGCTGTATGGAAGTCAAAAATATTACTTTGTTACATTCCGCTACTTTTTATGGAGAATAATGTTTACATTCAGCGCTCCTTTCATTCATGTGATAAAACAAACTAACATGCTTTAAAAAACCATTATTTAAATGTTATAAAACTCCGTGCTTGCCCTTATTTTTAAAAATTTTTGTTTCTGAGACCACAATGTGCCTTTAGAAGTGTGTAAAAATTGTGATTTAAATAACGTACGACTAGTTGAGTATTCTTATTTCCAAACGAAAAGTGTTTCCATAACTCCATATTAGAATAATATAATAATAATACTTGTCAAATTTTTATTTCCAAAATTTCCAACTCCACACAAGAATAAATCAAATTAATTTACACAATTCATGATCGGACAATCCTATGCATGTGTAATCTGTGAAACTGATCTATTACTATTATGTTTATCTGATCTGCAAAATGTGTCAAACAATACAAACACACAGGTAGTGTCTAAATCAACGATACAATTGATATGATTTACGGATAAGGAATAAATAAAATAGGACACAGTGACGTTTGTCATTAAATTTCATGTAATATAGTTATATATTAGTATCTTCCCGTACTTACCTTTTTCGTATACATTTTTTTCTTTTTGTATTTGAACCACAAATAACATTTTTTCATGTATATAGCTACATTGTTGTTGTAATATTAATGAAATGAATGTTGTTGTTGTAGTAAATAAAATGGTAAATGTATGTGCATTATTATTTATAAGCAATAATCGTGTCCACGAGATAGCTAAGTCGTGGCCACGATATACTATGTCGTGGTCACGTGGTCACACGTTTCATGTTCCTATAGTCATTTTTATCCTTAAACAGGCGATATAACTATTGAAGCAAAAATAAAAAATGGCAAGGAAAATCAATTTATATTTTGTCTTTATGTTTTGCAAGCTTAACATTTTTATAAAAAGCAATGTGTCACCAGATCTATAAAAATAAAGTAATTGACTGGAATTGAAATACAAGGAGAAGCCATATAAATAAAAATTATGCATTATTTAGGAGGAAACATAAATCAATAGTAAAATACGAATTAGTTAAATACATTAATCAACATATTTTGTTTACAAAATTTCATTTGGGGTAAGTACGGGACGTAAAGGCGTGTAACTTAAGATTAAGGCGGTAACTTCCCTCACAATGAGGTAACATCCTACAAATTTAATGATTAAACTTTTGTAAAGGGGCTTTCATAGTGTATGTGTCAAATTTCATTATGAAACATAAAATCAATGGAGAGCTTTTAACATTTATATCACATTCTTTAAAATTATGGCATATCGTTAGTGAACATAACATAGACGCAAATATATTGTCTTAAAGATAAACTGCGCTCTTCTTTGGGTAACATATCTTTATTGCAGAAATTTTATTGAAATTTTCTAATTTGAACAAACAAATGAAAATAATCTGTTTGAGAAGCTGCATTACGGTAGCACAAAGGTGACATGCGTGTATTTTTATTTATCTCGTGGCCACGAGATACTATGTCGTGGCCACGAGTTAATAAGTCGTGGCCACGAGATAGCTAAGTCGTGGCCACGAAATACTATGTCGTGGCCACGAGTTACTAAGTATCTCGTGGCCACGAGATAAATAAAAACACACACATGCCACCTTTGTGGCACCGTACTGCATTCTCTTTTACTGGTCAAGTTAAATTAGTTGTTGCATTTGAATGTCATATATTCGTTCTGTATTACTGATAGTTTAAGCAGAGTTTAAAGCGTCAAAATATGCAAAAATAGCCCTTATGGTACGTTAGTCACGTAGTAGAAAAATTATGATAATAACATACCTCGGACATGAATTTAATATTGCATCTTGAATTCATTTGAATATTTTTAAAATCTAGTACATTTGTTCTCAAGTTTGATCTTTTAGAGCATACAGCTTTAATGCTAAAAAAAAATTATTCATTATCTAAAAATAGTTTGAAGAATAATTATAATTTAAGAGTTCCTAAAAATTTCCTCCTAAAAAATATTGATGACGTATCTTTCTAATTCATCTTGAATTACATATATAATAAAAAAAGAAAACAAAACAAAAATGTTATTTTATACTGACTTAATCTTATGGTATATGCATTATAGATTTCTGAGATTTCAACAAAGATGTAATGTAAGTACACAGTATTTTTTTCCACTGCTAACAACAAAAACTTGGCCAGTTTTTCTGACAATAGCTTCCTTTCCAATAAATTGATTGTAATTTCTTATTCAAATGTACATTTGTTAAATATGCTAGTCTAAATATCCGACACATACAAAAAATGATTGTATGTAAGTATAAAGTCTTTGTTGAAGTAAAACGTATGTACAGTAATTTAATCAGCGTTAATGTAAGTGAGAACAATGGTTGATGAAGTCACGCCTGCTTGTATACCAGGATGGAGTTTTCAAAAATATCTACATGAAATAATGATCGTATGTAAGTATGCATTTATAAATGACTTTGTCTTTGTTTAAGTAAAGCGTATGTACAGTAACATAAGCAGCGTTAATGTAAGTGAGAACAATGGTTGATAAAGTCACGCCTGCTTGTATACCAGGATGGAGTTTTCAAAATATCTACTTAAATACAAAGTGGAAGTTGCTTCATTAAAACAGACAGACTGCAAGTGATCGAGCCTATCTGTCTCAATCGGCAAGATTTTAATTTTTCTGCAATCTTGCGAAACTAGATGTAAGGTATTATTTCCGCTGCTACAAGCAAGAACTGAGCCATCCTCACAAACGATAAATGACCTCGGTTTATGAAGACTTTCGTCCTGGTAAGTGGCAAGTAAGTTTCCGTCAAACGAAAATTTCAGTAACAAAGATTTCTGAATATCATATACAAAAAAGGTACTCCCACACAAGTTAACTTCCACACAAGCCGGCCACTGTTAAGGACTTGTTGTAATATTGTGTACAACCTCTCCGCCCAGTGTCAAAATTTGAAGTTTTGGTGGATCGACAAAAGAAACCACCAATGTATTCTGGGAGTGAGTTATCCCTCTACATTCTCCGTTGACTTTTATTTCTCTGATTGGTGTCAGTTTCTTGTCTGTAACTGAGAGGAAATAAATCTTCACAATAGCAGGTAATGTAACTGCAATCTGGTCGGTGGCTACGAACGTTATATTCCACGGCCATGATTTCAAGAGAATCTGTGATGAAATACATTTTTGTTTAAGGTCTGCCACTTTAATAGAGTTGTTACCTCTATCTATGCATAAAAGTGCGTTTGATGATAAAAGAAGCATGTTTGAAATAATGACATTGTGTTTGTCAGTATTTGAATGAACATTGATTTCACCATCATATACAGGTTCAAATTCAGCAATGCTGCATTCCTTTGAATGGTTGTAACAAGATGAATTTGAAGAAAGTTTTCCCAAAGGGCAGCTTCCAGAAACCATCGCGTTCAAGTCACTGTTACGTACAAACGTATACTCAGTGAATACCATATTTACATTTTGCTTCATGTCTTGCTCTAACTGACTGAGTCGAGCTTCAGTTTGCTTTGCTTCAACAAACAGGTCAGTGGTTTTCTGTGACTTTGACGTTAAACATTCAGCAATGCCATCTAGTTATTAAAAAAAAGTTGATAGTTTTCAGGAAACACTCATTTTTAGTTATAGCATTTTCATTTTCTTTCCTGAGACGTTCACATTCCTTTAATATTGATTGTTCAATATTGTTTAGATAATCTTCAATCTCCTTTTTGATTTCTTGAATTGCTGAAACGAATTCTTCAGCACATGCTTTCTGGCCTATCTCTGTTGCCATTATCTTGGAATCAACCTTTGTTTGGAATTTCTCGAGTCTGGCCAGAATAGCTTTATATTCCTCGCTGTTGATGAATTTGTCAGTTATATCCGGGATAAACTCAACCTGACATGCCTTGTGGTCAATTACCATACAATTACCCAAATGTATCATGATCACTGCAGAAGTACTTTATTATCTCTAATTTGTGTCTCTCGCAGGTTTCAGTACATAGTTGTTTGACAGTATGCGGTTCAACATACTTCGACATATTAGCCTTATCTAGAATAGTATGATGCTTACTGACAGTAACTTTGCGATGATATTTGATACACGTTTTACACAGATATTCCTGGCAGTTCTGACAAAAACCATCGGCTTCTAAACTCTCGCCGTCAGCTTAACAAGGTTGACATATATAACAACTTTGAGATGATCTCGAAGATGATGTTTGAATTTTATGTCTATTTTTCTTCTTTCCCGAAACCTCCATGTTTTGCACTATTTATAGCGGTGGTTTAAAACGGTTTGTTTACTGTTAAATAATGTTTTGACATGTCTCATTTCCCATGTAACCATGAATAAGTCCAATATTATAAAACTTTAGTCTATAATTTTACGTAGTCATTGTCTAACGTAAGAAAATTCTTAATTCATTCGATTTTATTCATAAAATATGCAATTTCTCAAGCCGTTCAAATACTTCCTTGCCGAATATATGCAATCCCGCATATAATGTTATTCTTCTCTCTTACTTTTGGATGCTCGCCCATATGGTCTCTTTCCGGTGGCGAGGGTAAACAAACCCAAACACACATTACTTTTGGATAAGTCTATCTTAACACATGTTGTATTTCATTTTGAACTACATGTAGTATTGTATAGAGTAAGGGAGCAGAATTAATGTTTAAATAGGAAATCGGAAAATTGTCAGACTTGTGATTGTTTCAAGATTCATTCTAGAACTACAACGTTGGCAGATAAAGAATCGCTCTAGAATTCTAGATAGCTTTATTTACACTCTTAAAACGCGAGTAAAACAATTACATGTATTTCCTTATAAAAGCCGTGTTAAGCTGTAAATATCCTAAACAGCGATAAGACCCAATATAACCTTTACACTAAATATATAATCAATAAAAACAAGAAACAAGTAGGAATATGTCTTATTATTGGTAGCATATATCGACAGATCGAACTTAAAATCAAAATGATGATGTTCATTAATTCGCCTGGCGTCTGTAATACGTCCATCGCTATCAAGGAATAATGCCTTCATCGAATTTGGATTTTGAAATAAGCCCTCTAAGAGAACATCGACGCGTCTATCCTCCCGAAAGGCATCGGATGAAGGAAAACTTAAATGAAAAAACTAGTTTAAACTTTAACAAGTGCAACAGACATAACAAAACATTCAATTATGATGATGTTATTCTATTGAAAATAAATTGAGTGTGTGGCGGCCGGGAAATACTAGATAGATAAGTAACACCGATTGTACAGCCTCGGATGACCTAAAACACATAGAGTTGTGCTTTTATAATCGGTACAGGAAAACGAGCATTTTTCCCGCCAATATTCATAAGCTAATGATGATGTTATAAATAAGCATACGACAGTTTGGTCCGAGTCGAGTGTTACGCTACCAATTATAAAGCCTCGAATGACCTAAAACATGCCAAGTTTTTTTTTATAAACAACATTATGGTTATGCAACAAATAAGCAGACGACGGTTTGATCTAAACTCTCTCTATGTTTGTTCATGAGTCGAATGGCTTTGTAAATTTCACCAAGGCAACGTTTATATGTCTTGTTAGATATACTGAAAGGGATGAAAAAGAAATAAGAGCCACCACCATGCTGGGACCACGCTCGACAATTTCTTATATTTTAAATAAAACACAAGAGAAAAAGAACACTTCAAGAAAATACCATTTTCTAATACAAAGCATATTAGTTAAATTTCATATTTTACTTTGATAGTCAAGATCATTTACAGATAAACACGGGGGAGGAAGTGTTACACGAAGGATGGAGTTCTGTGACGTCTTCAGTGTTATCACAAGAACTCCGGGACATTTGAAAAATCGGGTATAAATCTGTTAGCCGGTGCTTTATCTTTGCAATTTTGCATTATAATTAGGTAATTAGGTATGGCACGGATGAAGACCAGAAATAAACAGGTCAAAACTTGTGAATTGGCAAATTGGTGAATTTGGAAAATTTACTCAAAACTACCAGATTTGAAGCAAGAGTCGATGAAAAATAGCCTGTGAATTAGTTTTTGACACGTGATGCAAGATGTAAGACAATCTTAATCGTTAAAGTTTAATTAAGCACCTAAAACTCATTTTGGAAAGATGAAAATAACCATTTTTAACGAGTGTTTTTGTAGTATATACAGATGTTTTCCGACGAAATCCGTGACAGTTATCACAAGAACTCCTGAACAAGTTATCATAAGAACTCCATCCTTCTTGAACACTTCCACCCCCGTGATAAAGTCATATGTTGTCATATTTGTTGTTTGGTCCCAGTATGAATCAAATCTGTCGATTTTTATAAACAAATATCAAAGTTATTGCTATTTGAACAAAATCATAACGGTCAAGGCCACTTATTGTTAAACTTTAATAATACAGCATATCAGTTTTGTAACAAGTATTCTTTCGTACATGTATAAAGCAAAACCGTAAAATATGATACAGTTATCGCAACAAAGGTAAAGATCCATAATTTCATATTTATTGTGATCTAGGAGCAGTTAGTGGGGTGTCTGGGTCAATGTTGCACGGCCAAGATGTCCAAGAGATGATCAATCGGCGACATATTGGTCGATATAGTTGACCATGGTAGCAAGGTGATTCCGTTTTGTCTGAAGTAAACCATATTTTCTTCAGCTACTTAAGGAATATTAAAATGGCTGTTAAAAGTGTATTGATGTATGGTATCACCAGTGGACGAACACCTCCCCCTTGTATCTTCGTGCGTTCAGGTTTACATTTCATCCAACACATAATCTCCCTTATGGGCCTTGTCATTAATTACGATAATGTCCAAATATCTATCGGAGTGGAATCCACCCAAAACTATCACACTTCGATGGCTGATTAGGTACTTTGCGCGTTGCGTTGTCATCAGCGACAACGCAACATATATCGTGATCGCCTTTTCGTCCTGTGGCTAGCGACAAAACGAGAAAACGCCAAACAGCGCGTTGTCACGCTGTCGTCTTGTCTTCCTGTCTCTAGCGAACCGCACCAAGTGGCGCATTGTCGTGTGACGCGCCGTCGCGATGTCGCCTGTTGCATGGCTTATAAGCCAATCCTTCGATTTGAACCGAGCGACAATGTGACATCGCGACAACACGCCACACGACAACGCGCCGTTTGGCGTACATCGTCGACAGGACGATAAGACGAAAGTCCGACAACCCTCTGTTTGGCGCTTTGTCCTGTTGTCGCTAGCGCCAAAACGACGCACAAAAGCGTTCCAAATCAGCCTTCATACACTTCCCCGTCTGTAATGATTTATTCCTATTTTCATATACGTTAGTATATCGCTCATAAAGACGGCGGTATACTTTCAACTGCCTATTTTCTGCACAAATTATTTATTTGAGAAACGCTTCCCTATTGTCCAATATCGCAACGTGCTGGCCGAGTGATTTAAGGATTACTGACCGCACATTTATCAGTCATCTTCAAAGTCATGTTATTGCAAAGATTATGTTCTTTATTTTTGGTAAGTGCGTAAAATGAAATGATAAAGCCTTTGATGTAGGTAGAACTTAATATACATATATAAACTTGCCAGTTTAGATTATCCTCATACGGACAGACAGACAGTTCATTTACTAAATGTCTTGCGCTATAAAAAATATTTTGGTGTATGTTTCCAAGAGGCTAAAGTTGTTGACTTAAAACGACTTGTCCCTTACCGCTGTGTGTTCGAATTTTGTAATAGCTATGCAGCTAGCTTACATAACGTCGGAGGTTCTATTCAGGTGTCCGTTCGCGCCTGAAATAATACACGGAAGGACACCTGAGGTCTTTCTCCACCAGTAAAGCTGGAAGGTCGCTGGGACATATATTGTATTTTTGCGACGTAACACTCAACAAAAAAAGGTAACATCAACCGTAGTGCGAACAACGACAACATGGCTTTAGCAATAGCTCGTATTTTTTTCATCGAAAACATCGAGATAAAAATATGTGACCAATGTTCAAGATCACAATGGCAATAGGTTTCGCGGAAATAGTGGGTCCATCGCATCTGCGATGGTGTATTCGCGCAGAGGCGGTGGATAATAAATGGCCGTTTGCTTTTGTCGGTCAGTTAATGACTGGATTTTGTTAAATGTTTTAATGATTTACTGAACCACCACCGCTGCAATGGATCCACCGCTTCTGCGAGAGATATGGCCAGTGTGAAGTTTGAGGCGGACAACAGCAAAGGAAATAACACTTGTTAATTCTGGAGATTGTATGTAGACAGTCTTACAGTCAAAGTTTTGAAATAAGAATAACCAAACCAAAAACAGCTTGTCTTATTTACGTGTATCAGAAATTTGATCAGTAGCATCTATATGTATCAGAAATAAGATCAGTATCATCTACATGTATCAGAAATAAGATCAGTATCATCTACATGTATCAGAAATAAGATCAGTATCATCTACATTATCAGAAATAAGATCGGTATCATCTACATGTATCAGAAATAAGATCAGTATCATCTATATGTATCAGAAATAAGATCGGTATCATCTGCATGTATCATAAATAAGATCAGTATCATCTACATGTATCAGAAAAAAGATCGGTATCATCTACATGTATCAGAAATAAGATCAGTATCATCTACATGTATCAGAAATAAGATCGGTATCATCTACATGTATCAGAAATAAAATCGGTATCATCTACATGTATCAGAAATAAGATCAGTATCATCTACATGTATCAGAAATAAGATCAGTATCATCTACATGTATCAGAAATAAGATCAGTATCATCTACATGTATCAGAAATAAGATCAGTATCATCTACATGTATCAGAAATAAGATCGGTATCATCTACATGTATCAGAAATAAGATCGGTATCATCTACATGTATCAGAAAATAAAATCGGTATCATCTACATGTATCAGAAATAAAATCGGTATCATCTACATGTATCAGAAATAAGATCAGTATCATCTACATGTATCAGAAATAAGATCAGTATCATCTACATGTATCAGAAATAAAATCGGTATCATCTACATGTATCAGAAATAAGATCGGTATCATCTACATGTATCAGAAATAAGATCAGTATCATCTACATGTATCAGAAATAAGATCAGTATCATCTACATGTATCAGAAATAAGATCAGTATCATCTACATGTATCAGAAACAAGATCGGTATTATCTACATGTATCAGAAATAAGATCAGTATCATCTACATGTATCAGAAATAAAATCGGTACATCAGACTCGGTTAGCGTCTCTGAGAGCTATGTAATTTTCTTACAGAATCCAGTACTGTACTTTACCTTATACTATAATACAAGTTTTTTATCCTTAAAGGCCCAAAATGCCCCAGAAAAGAAATGTTTTTGTTTATTTTTGCATTTGTTGCTTTTTGACAGTTAGTACAGTAACATTGATTTAATTAAGTATTTTGTATGGAAGTCAAAATACTTCTATAATTATTAATGTTATAAAACTCGTGTTTGACCTTTCATAAAAATGAAAACAATATTAATTAATGAGGCGTAATGTATCTTAAAGAAGTGTTTAAAATCTGATTTAAACAACGTAAGACTTGTCAAATTTCTTATTTCCAAAGGAAAACTGTTCCATACCTCCATACCAGAATAATAAAAAGTCTGCTTCAAATAAATTAAAATTAATACAATTTATGATCAGACAATCGTGTTACATTGTAATCTGTGGGGCTGATCTATTGCTATTATGTTAATCTGATCGTAGAAATATGTCAAACAAAACAACATACAGATAGTCTCTAAATATTTAATCAAAACATTACAAAATTTTATATTTTACGGATACTGAATAAATAAAATGTACACAGTGGCATTTATCTTTAAAGTGCATATATGTAGCTTCCCGTACTGACCGTTTATATATTTATATAAAAGTAAAATCTCTAACTTGTCGTATATAAGAAAACATGCCGTAGCTTTCGGCCTTGCGGCCTTCTTCAGCAGCATTTATTTTAAATACAAATATATCAAAACAAAACAATGGAAGTGACGTAATGTCAATGAACAACGCCCGCCGTGGCGTTGTTTGCCGTCTGCCGCGTTATTCTTTGGTATTAACTCCATATGATCTATAGGTTCTTAATTTACTTTTCCACAAATTTTGTATTGTTTTTCTGTAATTGGTCATGTCTGTAGAGCTTTTCCAACCCCATTATTGAAAAATCATTAACTGTGTGGTCGTTCGTGTAAAAATGCGCAGCTAACGGATCGTTGTACTTGGTTCGTATTCTGGTGTCTTTGGTACAACGTATCCCCTCTTTCTCCAACATAAATATAACGTTCGCAACGCTTACAATAAACTGCATACACCACATTCGTAGATTTGCACGTGATCTGATTTCGAACCTTATACGAGGCCCCGTTCACACCAATGAATGTGTCTGCTTCAATAACGTATGGACAAAACGCACACTTTTTGGATCTGCAATGAGCACAGAAATTCGGCTGTTGAAAAAATAGTTTATTGTGTTTCTTATGAACAAGAATGTCCTGTAGGTTATTATCTCTTCTAAATGCCGCAATTGGAGGATTTGGGAATATTTCCTTCATTCTATCTGAGGTGTGTTATTCAGGTAGGTGTTTTCGTACTATTTGTCCTACATTCGGGAGCGCTCGGGAAAATGTCAGTACTACGGGGATTCTTTCAGTGTTTTCTTTATCTTCATTATACTGTAATAAGTCACTTCTTTTCTTACTATCTACTTTTTTTAATTCTGTTTCAATATGTCGATCTTCGTAGCCTCGTTTCTGTAACTGAGTTTTAATGTTATCCCTATGTTGTTTGTAAGTCGATTCATTCGTACATATTCGTTTAGCACGGAGGACAAGTCCATATGGTCTTGATCTTTTAGTCGATTCCGGATGAGACGATTCTTTATGCAAGTACAGGTGTTTATCTGTTGGTTTAGTGTAAAGGTCTGTTATTAAAATGCCATTCTGAATCTTCGTCATTACGTCGAGAAATTCAAGTTTTTCAGTAGAATATCTTAATTCTAACTTTATTCTGGGATGAAGGTTATTCCTAAGCTCGTGGAATGATTTTAAAGACTCGATACCGTGAGTCCAAAGGCCCCAAACATCATCAACATACCGAAAATACTCAAGCGGAAGTTTATCTGTTATCTCCATCAGCTGTGATTCCCATGATCCAAGATATATGTAGATGCGTAATTCATCCCTAATCGTGAGCCAATCGCTGTTCCTTCTGTCTGTGTGAATTTTCTTCCATCAAATGAAATAGTGTTATTTTCAAGGACAGTGTCCATCATATTGAGAACATCGTCTGTGGGTATGCTAGGGTTGGCACGTTGATTTAATGCACGTGCAACCGCATCTCGTGCCTCTGCTCTGTACCCAAGTGTCCCACGAGCAAATATTTATATAAATAAAACAAAAAAAACAGTCCACGAATTAACTTATTTAATTAATTGCCAACCGGTTTCTCTGATGAGAAACATTTCTTCCTGATGATCATAAGAGAAACCGGTTGGCAATTAATTAAATAAGTTAACCCATGGACTGTGTTTTTTTGTTTTTAATTATATATAATTATACATGTATATATATATTTGTATTAATTTTGAAATTGTACTTCAAATTACATTTTTTCATGTATATGGCTATAATGTTTTTGTAATATTTATACTTATAAAATATTGCTGTTGTTGTAACAGGACATTTCATAATATAATGGTTAATGTGTGTGCATGATTTTTATAAGCAATATACATACACGATTTATGTTCCTAAAGTCATTTTATAATCTATATTCAGACGATATCACTATTGTGGCAAAAAATAGAAAATGACAAGATTAATCAATTCATATTTGTCTTAATTTCTTGCAGGCTGAACATTTTCATTAAAAACAAATGTGTCACCAGATCTATGAAACATAAAATAAACTGGAAATAAAATACAAGGGGAACCCATATAAATAGAAATCACGCACTATTTAGGAGGAAACATAAATCAATAGGAAAATACGAATTAGTTTTATACATTTTACTACATATTTGCTTTACAAAATGTCATTTAAGAACAACCATTGGGTAAGTCTTAACACTGTGTACGGGACGTAAAGGGGTGTAACTTACGAAAAAGCAGTAACATCCCTTACAATGACGTAACAGCAAACAAATGAAAACTAATAATGCATGTTAATACTGTCATAGGATATTTATGTGTGAAATTTTATTATTGAAACATAAAAAATTATTTAAAACAAAAATGTCGTTCTACACTGACTTCACCTTATGGTATATTTTAAGCACGCATGATAGGTTAATGAGTTTTCAACTTCTAATGTTAGTTCACAGTATTATTTCCAATGATAACAACACGAACTTGTGATACTTCTATAAATTACTTTCCAATAAATTGGTTGTAATTTCATATTCAAATTAATGTACATTTCTTTAATATTTTATTCTAAATATGCAACACATTTAATGATGGTTGTATGTAAGTATATTCATAAATGATTTAGCCTTGCGATAATGAAAGTCAGAACAGTGGTTGATAAAGTCACGCCTGCTTGTATACCAGGATGGAGTTTCCAGAATAATTACTAACATACAAAGTGGAAGTTACATCATTAAAACAGACAGACTGCAAGTTATTAAGCCTATCTGTCTCAATCGGCAAGATTTTGATTTTTCTGCAATCTTGCGAAACTAGATATAAGGTATTATTTCCACTGCTGCAAACAAGAACTGAACCATCCTCACAAACGGTAAATGACCTCGGATACTTAAAACTTTCGTCCTGATAAGTGGCAAGTAATTTTCCATCAAACGAAAATTTCATCAACGAAGAGTTGTTATTATCAGATACAAAGAAACTACTCCCACACACGTTAACTTCTACACAACCAGGCCAACCTAAAGTACCAGCTGTAATATTGTGTACAACCTCTCCGTCCAGTGTTAAAATTTGAAGTTTTGGTGGTTCCACAAAAGATACCAGCAATGTATTCTGGTAGTGAGCTATCCCTCTACATTGTCCGTTGACTTTTATTTCTCTGATTGGTGTCAGTTTCTTGTCTGTTACTGAGAGGAAACAAATCTTCCCAATATCAGGTAATGTAACTGCAATCTGGTCGGTGGCTACGAACGTTATATCCCACGGTCCAGATTTCAAGAGAATTTGTGATGAAATACATTTTTGTTTTATGTCTACCACTAAAACGAAGTTGTTTTTTTCTATCCATGCATAAAAGTGCATCTGATGATAAAAGAAGCATGTTTGAAATTATGGCACCCTCTTTCTCAGCATTTGAAAGAACATAAATTTCACTGTCAAATACTGGTTTAAATTCAGAAATGATGCATTCCATTGAAGGGTAATAACAAGATGACTTTGAAGAAAGTTTACCCAGACTGCAGCTTCCAGAAACCATCGCGTCAAAGTCACTGCTACGTACGAACGTATACTCAGTATATGTCGTATTTATAGTTTGTGTTAAAGCTTGCTCTAACTGACTCAGTCGAGCTTCAGTTTGTTTTGCTTCAACAAACAGGTCAGTGGTTTTCTTTGACAGTGACTTGAGATATTCAGTAATGCCATCTAGTTCAGACTTGATAGTTTTCAGGATACCCTCATTTTTAGTTATAACATTTTCATTTTCTTTCCTGAGACGCTCACATTCCTTAAGCACTGATTTTTCCATCTTGTTTAAATAATTTTCAATCTCCTTTCGGAACCTTTTGATTTCGTTAACTGCGAAAACGAATTCTTCAGCACATGCTTTTTTGCCTTTCTCTGTTGACATTATCTTGGAATCAACTTTAGTTTGGAGTTTCTCGATTCTATCCAGAATAGCTTTATATTCTCCGTTGATGAATTCGTCAGCTATATCCGGAATAAACTCAACCTGACATGCCTTGTGTTTAATTACCATGCAATTACCGCACCCGACTGTATCATGATCTCTGCAGAAGTACTTGATTATCTCTAATTTATGTTTCTCGCATGTTTCAGTACAAAGTTGTTTGATGGTTTGGTGGTCAACATTCTTCGGTATATTAGCCTTATCTAGAATAGTATGATGTTTACTGACAGTTACTTTGCGATGATATTTGATACACGTTTTACAAAGATACTCCTGACAGTTCTTACAGAAACCATCTGCTACTAAAATCTCCCCTTCGCTTGAACAAGGTTGACATAATACTCCATTGCATTCAAATGATCCCGAAGATGACGCAAATCCTTGAGCTCTATCTCTGGTCTTTCCAGGTACCTCCATTATCTGCAGTTTAAAACAACAAGGCTTTTATAAATCAACTCAATTCTGTAATACGATATTACTTAATAATTTAAATTCGAATATATCTAGTACACACACCGTAGTATCTTTTACTTCAACTGAAATGATGTTTGATTGAAGTTTAGTCTAACATTTTGATAAGATAATAATTTGAACACAGGTGCTCGTCCAGTCTTGGTGCCCATATAAAAAAATGGAAAAAAAAACACAAAAAACATCAAAACAACTATTTTGGGTTGAGTGTAAGAAAACAAAATGACAAACATTTTTTCCTATATACCATTACTACGAAAAGGTCACATAGTCGCCGTTACGCTACGGAGCTTTACTAGGACACGCTGAGGAACAACCACAATGTCGAGTTCTGTAACAATACAAGCTATTTTTGTAATCTTAACACATCGTGCATTTAGAAAATTGTTAACATTCTTCTTCTACCTTTCTAACCTACATTTAAACTCGGGCACTCCCTAAAATAGTTATTTTATTTATTTATTTTTTAATTTCATTTTTTTATATGGGCACCAAGACTGGACGAGCACCTGTGGAAAATATATACGTTGTAAGAGACAAATATAGATGTTTATTTGGGAGACCTACTATAAAGAATCTCAATTCAAACCATTGAAAACGTTAAACAGAAAAATCCTAATCTATTTCGCGATCTAGGGCAATTAGATGGTGAATATCGTATTTCACTCAATGAAAACGCACAGCCATATGCTTAATCTGTACCAAGGCGCGTGCCTTAACCTTCGCATCAATTTATTGGTTACTGTTGCCTATTGTTCAGCGAACGTAGTCGTAGGGGGCCAGAACAGCGAAACAATACGGTGTATGTTTTCGACAAAATGGCCGACAATCACTGTTGTTTTGCAAGATTTTAACAAATTGGAGTGTCCTAGTTTAAATGTAAGTTATTTAAGATTGTATGTAAGGTAGAAGAACAATGTTAACAATTTTCTAAATGCATGATGTGTAAAGAGTTGCAAAATAGCATGTATTGTTACAGAACTCGACATTGTGGTTGTTTAGTAAAGCTCCGTAGCGTTACGGCGAATAGGTGACCTTTTCGTAGTTATGGTATATATGAAAACGAAAATTTCATATTTTTTTCTTACACTCAACCCAAAATAGTTGTTTTATTTTATTTTTTTTTTATTTTTTTTTTTTAATTTCATTTTTTTATATGAGCACCAAGACTGGACGAGCACCTGTGAATTTGAATTGCATGTATTGTTTGTGTTATATACCATTATCAATATCTCACCAATCTACTCCATATTATCAATGTATATTTGATATGATTGTACTTGTACATGTATGTCATTGAAATATGAGAAAACATGTATTTAAATCAAGCAAAGGAGAGCAAAGGCCATTGAACGTAGACTCTATAATAAACTGATCATGCTGTCGGATTTGCGGACTTTTCCTGGACATATCTTTCCAACTTTTGTGAAATTAACGCCAATAAACTGTTTAAAGCTGCTTATAGGCATACCTTCTTAAGTGATCACAGGAACCAAATTCTGTGTCAAAACAAATGTGCACAAAAAATTTATATGATAAAAGTGATAAAAATGCTTAAGGTTATTTGACATTAACATTTTTTCTTGTTTCTGTGGTCATAAAAAGTAGCTAAATCTGGCAAATCACAGTAATGATCCGCAAGAAATTTGATTCTATTTTCTTAATACAGGACCTTTGATAATGTCAATTGTGCATTGCCATCATCAAAGTCTTGTCATTGTGGTCTCTAAGAAAAGTTATGATGAAAGTTGCAGTGAACAAACTTTCGCTAACATCAATTTCCCCATACAAACATGGGAAACTTATAATTTGTCATGAATGAATAATTTTGTCGAAATCATGTGTAGAAAGTGGCTAAATCAGTTCAGGTGAAATTTAAGAATAAATTCATAAACTTCTAGACATGTATCCGTAGGATACGATGCACTTCCGCTGTATTGTCACAAAACATTCTGTACAAATACTTAGGTGTTACATAGCACACTTAAATATTTATGTGCTTACGATTGCTAAATAAACTCTTGAAAACTCCAATGAATTGGTGACAAATTGAAACAGTTTATAAATTTGCGTAAAGTTTAAAGCAGGGTTTTGTTGAAACAGGGAATGTGTCCACAGGATACGGATAGCCCCATATTTCATTGCATTACCACAAAATATCCTGTGCAATAACCTTTGCGTATAAAGAATGCAGTAAAAATTTTCTAGGAACACGTGACAAAAGTCGAAATATGTTATATTTCTAAATAAGGGTCTATAACACTATTAATCACTACTGGAATTTTGATTCCAAATTTCGATATCGAATCGAATGTAATCAAAGTAAAAAAGTTCTGTCAAAATATCAATAACAAAAATGGTGTTGTAAAAAAAAAAACAGTTTTAGAACAATATTGATTCTAGTGAACTCTTGCACAGCTGCAAAACCTATATCAGACCAGCCTCGCACCTCTGACAGCTATGTACTTGCCTAACAGAATTCAGTTTTGAATCCAGCAACCTTATAATATAATACAAGTAAATTATCTTTAAAGGCCCGATATGCCACAGAATTGTTTTATTCACCCCAAAGCTTTTTTTCTGACGTCCTGTTATAGTTTCCAAAATGTTACTCATTAGCAAATAGTTTCTACCATCTTTTGCTTTTGTTGCTTATTGACAGATAGTACAGCTACATTGATTTAATTTTGTATTGTGTATGGAAGTCAAAATATTACTTTGTTTACATTCCGCTTCTTTTTTGAGAAATAATGTTACATTCAGCGCTTCTTTCATCAGGTGATAAACAACTAACATGCTTTAAAACCATTATTTAAAATGTTATAAAACTCGTGTTTGCCCTTTCTTAAGAATGAAAACAATATTTGTTTCTGAGGCATAATGTGCCTTTAAGAAGTGTGTAAATTGTGATTTAAATAACCGACGACTAGTAGAGTATCTTATTTCCAAACGAAAAGTGTTCCATAACTCCATATCAGAATAATAATAATAATACTTGTCAAATTTTTATTTCCAAAATTTCCAACTCCACACAAGAATAATCAAATTAATTTACACAATTCATGATCGGACAATCCTATTGCATTGTAATCTGTGAAACTGATCTATTACTATTATGTTTATCTGATCTGCAAAATGTGTCAAACAATACAACACACAGGTAGTGTCTAAATCAACGATACAATTGATATAGTTTACGGATAAGGAATAAATAAAATAGACACAGTGACGTTTGTCATTAAAATTTCATGTATAAAGTTATATATTAGTATCTTCCCGTACTTACCTTTTTCGTATATATTTTTTTCTTTTTGTATTTGAACCACAAATAACATTTTTTCATGTATATAGCTACATTGTTGTTGTAATATTAATGAAATGAATGTTGTTGTTGTTGTAGTAGTAAATAAAATGGTAAATGTATGTGCATTATTATTACGAGATAGCTAAGTCGTGGCCACGAGATACTATGTTGTGGTCACGTGGTGGTCACACGTTTCATGTTCCTATAGTCCTTTTTTATCCTTATACAGGCGATATTACTATTGAAGCAAAAATAGAAAATGGCAAGTATAATCAATCTATATTTTGTCTTTATTTTTTGCAGGCTGAACATTTTATAAAAAACAAATGTGTCACCAGATCTATTAGTAATTGACTGGAATTGAAATACAAAGGGAACCAATACAAACAGAAACCATACATTATTTAGGAGGAAACATAAATCAGTAGGAAAATAATTAGTTTTTTACATTTATCAACATATTTTCTTTACACAATTTCATTTAAGAGCAACCATTGTGTACGGGACGTAAAGGGGTGTAACTTAAGATTCACTTATGCTGTCAACTTTAGGCGGTAACTTCCCTTACAATGAGGTAACATCCAACAAATTTAATGATTAAATATGCAAAGGCTTTCATAGTGTATGTGTCAAATTTCATTATGAAACATAAAATCAATCAAGAGCTTTTAACATTTATATCACATTCTTTAAAATTATGGCATATCGTTAGTGAGCATAACATAGACGCAAATATATTGTCTTAAAGATAAACTACGCACATATCTTTATTGCAGAAATTTATTGAAATCTAAATAATCGTTACTGAAATTTTCTAATTTGAACAATAAAATGAAAACAAAATCTGTTTGGGAAGCTGCATCCCGTTTACTGGTCAAGTTAAATTAATTGTTGCATTTGAATGTCATATATTCATTCTGTATTACTTATAGTTTAAGTAGAGTTTAAAGCGTCAAAATATGCAAAAATAGCCCTTACTGCGCTAGTCACGCAGTAGAAAAATTATGATAAATAATGCCATAATTCGCACATCAATTTATACTTTAATCTTGAATCATTAAAAAATTTTGACTATTCTTAAAATCTTAGTTCATTTGTTTTCAAGTTTGATCTTTTTGGGCATACAGCTTTAAATGCTAAATTAAATTATCATTATCTAAAAATTGCTTGAAGCCATAATTATGATTAAAAGTATAAACATTTGTAAAAAATATGATGACGTATCTTTCTAATCATCTTAATTACAAATACATGTATAATAAAAAAAAATGTTATTTCATACTGACTTAATATTATGGTATATTTTAAGTATGCATTATAAATTTCTGAGATTTCAACAAAGCTCTAATGTAAGTACACAGTATTTTTTCCACTGCTTACAACAAATACTTGGCCATTTTTTCTGACAACAGCTTCCTTTCCAATGAATTGATTGTTATTTCTTATTCAAATGTACATTTGTTAAATATGCTATTCTAAATATCTGACACATACAAAAATGATTGTATGTAAGTATACAGTCTTTGTTGAAGTAAAACGTAAGTACAGTAACTTAATCAGCGTTAATGTAAGTGAGAACAATGGTTGACAAATTCATGCCTGCTTGTATACCAGGATGGAATTTCCAAAATAATTACTCAGATACAAAGTGGAAGTTGCTTCATTAAAACAGACAGACTGCAAACTATTAAGCCTATCTTTCTCAATCGACAAGATTTTAAGTTTTCTGCAATCTTGCGAAACTAGATGTAAGGTATTATTTCTACTGCTACAAACAAGAACTGAACCATCCTCACAAACAGTTAATGACGTCGGATACTTAAAACTTTCGCCCTGATAAGTTGCAAGTAATTTTCCATCAAACGAAAATTTTTTCAACGAAGACTTTTGGTAATCAGATACAAAGAAACTACTCCCACGCAGGTTAACTTCTACATAATCAGGCCACTCTAAAATAGCAGCTGTAATATTGCGTACAACAACTCCCTTCAGTGTTAAAATTTGAAGTTTTGGTGGTCCGATAAAAGATACCACTAATGTATTCTGGTAGTGAGCTATCCCTCTACATTGTCCGCTGACTTTAATTTCTCTGATTTGTGTCAGTTTCTTGTCTGTAACTGAGAGCAAACAAATCTTCCCAATATCAGGTAATGTAACTGCAATCTGGTCGGTGGCTACGAACGTTATATCCCAAGGCCCAGATTCCAAGAGAATCTGTGATGAAATACATTTTTGTTTTATGTCTACCACTATAACGGATTTGTATGCATAATCTTCGCATAAAAGTGCATCTGGTGATAAAAGAAGCATGTTTGAAATAAGGGCATTTGAATGAACAATAATTTCACTATCAAATATTGGTTTAAATTCAGCAATGCTGCATTCCTTTGAAGGATTGTAAGAAACTAACTTTGAAGAAAGCTTTCCAAGAGGGCAGTTTCCAGTAACCATCGCTTTCAAGTCACTGTTACGTACAAACTTATACTCAGTAAATGCTGTTTTTACATTTTGTTTCATGCCTTGCTCTAAATCACTCAAGCGAGTTTCTGTTTGTTTTGCTTCAACAAACAGGTCAGTGATTTTCTTTGACTGTGATGTTAAACATTCAGCAGTGTCATCTAGTTCAGACTTGATGGTTTTCAGGAAACACTCATTTTTAGTTATAGCATTTTCATTTCCTTTCCTGAGACGTTCACATTCCTTAAGTATTGATTGCTCCATCTTGTTTAGATAATCTTCAATCTCCTTTCGGAATCTTTTTATTTCTTGAACAGCGGAAACGAATTCTTCAGCACATAGTTTCTGGCGTGTCCCGGTTGCCATTATCTTGGAATCAACCTTTGTTTGGAGTTCCTTGAGTTTTACCAGGATAGCTTTATATTCCTCGCCGTTGATGAATTTGTCAGCTATATCTGGGATACACTCAACATGACATGCATTGTGGTCAATTACCATGCAATTACCGCACCCGACTGTATCATGATCTCTGCAGAAGTACTTGATTATCTCTAATTTGTGTTTATTGCAGGTCGAAGTACATAGTTGTTTGACGGTTTGTGTTTCGACATTCTTCGGCATATTAGCCTTATCCAGAATAGTATGATGTTTACTGACAGTTACTTTGCGGTGATATTTGATACACGTTTTACACAGATATTCCTGGCAGTTCTGACAGAAACCATCGGCTTTTAAACTCTCACCGTCAGCTTTACATGGTTGACATAACACTCCATGACATTTAGATGATCCCGAAGATGACGTAAGACCTTGAGCTCTATCTCTGGTCTTTCCGGGTACCTCCATTGTCTGCAGTTTAAAGTCTTCTATAAATCAATTAAATGCTGTAATACGATATTACTTGACAAATTCAATTCGAATATATCGTGTATACTCACAATATTTAGTGCACACACCGTCGTATAATTTTCGTCTAATGAAATGATATTTGATTGAAGTTTAGTTTAAAATGTTGATAAGATAATGATTTGAATTACATGTATGTTTATCTCTGTCATATCCCACTAATCTATCCCATGTTATCATTGTGTATTTGATACGATTGTACTTGTACACGTATGTTATTGAAGAAATGAGAGTACATGTATAAAAATCAGATAACTTTATCGAAATCATGTGTAGAAAGTTGTTAAATCAGTACAGGTGAAATTTTAGAATGATTTTATAAACTTCTAGACATGCATTCATTGGATACGATGCACTTCCTCTGTATTATCACAAAACATCCCGTACAAATACTTCAATGAATTGGCGACAAATTGACATGATATCACTTATTTAACACCTTATTGAATATAACCAATGCACTTTTAGCGTAACAAACTAATTCATTATTGGATCCATTATTATGAATTTAGCCTCATTTTCATTTCAGAGTGCAAAACGTCCATACCAAATCCATATCGTAACCCATATAGCGCCGTTTTCATTTACCGAGTCCAAAAGATTCATATAGAATTAATATCGCTCTCTCATTTAGCCTTATTTTAATATTTAGAGTCCATAATAGCTTTATCAAATGCATATCATACTCCATCTAGCCTCGTTTTTCTTCTTGAGAGACCAAATTTCGATATCGAATCGAATGTAATCAAAGTAATAAAGTTCTGTCAAAATATCAATAACAAAAATGGTGTTGTAAAAAAAAAGGTCATTAAACAGTTTTAGAACGATATTGAACTCTAGCACAGCTGCAAAACCTATATCAGACCAGCCTCGCACCACTGACAGCTATTGACCCAGCAACCTTATAATATAAGGTTAGTAAAGTAAATTATCTTTAAAGGCCCAATATGCCTCAGAATTATTTCATTTCTGACGTCCTGTTAAAGTTTCCAAAAAGTTTCTCATTGGCAAATTGTCTTGACCATATTTTGCTTTTGTTGCTTATTGACAGTTAACTATAGTAACAGTGATTTATTTCAGTAATTTGTATAGAAGTCAAAATATTACTTTGTTTACATTTCGCTACTTTTATGACAAATAATGTAACATTCAGTGCTCCTTTCATCAGGTGATAAACAACTAACACGCTTTAAAACCATAAATTAAATGTCATAAAACTCGTGTTTGCCCTTTCTTAAGAATGAAAACAATATTTGTGTCTGAGGCATATTGTGCCTTTAAGAGGTGTGTTAATTGTGATTTAAACAACCGACGACTAGTAGAGTTTCTTATTTCCTAAAGAAAAGTGTTCCATAACTCCATATCAGAATAATAATAATACATGTAATACTTGTCAAATTTTTATTTCCAAAATTTTAAACTCCACACCAGAATACATGAATAATAAAATGTCTGTTTCAAATGAATTAAGATTTAGACAATTCATGATCGGACAGTCCTGCTGCATTGTAATTTGTGGGACTGATCTATTGCTATTGATGTTGATCTGATCTGCAAAATGTGTCAAACAGTCTAACACACAGGTAGTCTTTAAATCAACGATTCAATTGATATAGTTTACGCATAAGGAATAAATAAAAAGAACACAGTGACATTTGTCATAAAAAATTCATGTGTATAGATGTATTTACACACGTTGCCAGGCAACTTACCGCGTACATGGTTGAGCGGGGTTATGATTGTAGCCTGTGTTTGATTTTGGCGGAGATGTGCACGTGAAAAGTATGATACATGTATATGTACTATAGGTGTGTAAAATAATCATTTGAGGATTTGCTTTTCGGTTGTTCAGACGAGTTTTATCTTAACTTTACATTATTTAGAACATTACAGTAGTTTATGTAGATTATAACGTCGTAAGATACACGATTTTTTCAATCAATGTGTATAAATATAGTATTTAAAAATCAATGCATATAAACACTCTTGTTTTTCTAATTTCAGATTCTGATGTATGATACGCCAGGAATGCTTGTTTTAAAAAAAATAGGTGTTTCGGGGGACGAGAAGACGTCCATCCTGGTCTTGAGCCACAGGATCTTCCCACCTCCCCCTCCGAAAAATAAGTAAAAGGAGTTAGGGTTGGGTGGCCTGCTCGCAGCATCCCGATTTAAGAGTTCATGAATATATTATATGATTGTATTTTTGTATGTGTATACTTTATTGTAAATTCAAACATTGAATAAAGGAGTGATTATTATTTAAATTTAAGAGGCATTTTTTTTGTAAATTTTTCTCGTTTTTGTTTTTGTAGAACAATTAAAGTAACAGGGTCATTTTATCACTTTAATAATGTGCCGATAACATGATTGTGTCTAACAGTTAAGTTTTCTTTGTGAATTAGATTGTTCATTTAAAGTTTGTATGGGTCTCCATTTTTGTTAGTAACTGTTAACGACCTATATGCCTGCCATGAATTACATCTAAAGAGTAAATATGTTTGTTGTTTTGTTTTTCCGTTGAATGATACGAAATCAGTTTAAGTTTAACCTGTCATTTGTTAATCTTTTGTGTATAATGTCATAGTGGTTTTGATACGAATAAGTTATGTTTCTTACTGTGTATAAACTCGTCAAATAAACGGCTTGAACAATCGCTCTGAGCCAATTGCATATAAATTGTTTATTTTTTTTTTGTTGTAGTGTAGTATATGTAAGTTGGCGGGCTTAAGCTTGTAAATGATTTATACTCGGTTTAAAGAATTGAATAAGAGCATAATTATTATATATTAGTATCTTCCCGTACTTACCTTTTTCGTATATATTTTCTTTTTGTATTTGAACCACAAATTACATTTTTTCATGTATATAGCTACATTGTTGTTGTAATATTAATGTAATGAATTCTGTTGTTGTTGTAGTAGTAAAATATAATGGTTAATGTATGTGCATAATTATTTATAAGCAATATATATATACACGTTTCATGTTCCTATAGTCATTTTATTATCCTTATACAGGCGATATTACTATTGAAGCAAAAATAGAAAATGGGAAGGATAATTAATTGATATTTTGTCTTTATTTTTCCAGGCTGAACATTTTTATAAAAAGCAAATGTGTCACAATATCTATGAAACATAAAGTAATTGACTGGAATTGAAATACAAGGGGAAGCAATATAAATAAAAATCATGCATTACTAGTATTTAGGAGGAAACATAAATCAATAGGAAAATATGAATTAATATATACATTAATCAACATATTTTGTTTACAAAATTTCATTTGGGGTAAGTACGGGACGTAAAGGCGTGTAACTTAAGATTAAGGCGGTAACTTCCCTCACAATGAGGTAACATCCTACAAATTTAATGATTAAATGTAAAGGCTTCCATAGTGTATGTGTCAAATTTCATTATGAAACATAAAATCAATCAAGAGCTTTTTACATTTATATCACATTCTTTAAAATTATGGCATATCGTTAGTGAACATAACATAGACGCAAATATATTGTCTTGAAGATGATCTACGCTCTCTTTAGGTAACATATCTTTATTGCAGAAATTTATTGAAATCTAAAAAATCGTTACTGAAATTTTCTAATTTGAACAATAAAATGAAAACAAAATCTGTTTGGGAAGCTGCATCCCGTTTACTGGTCAAGTTAAATTAATTGTTGCATTTGAATGTCATATATTCATTCTGTATTACTTATAGTTTAAGTAGAGTTTAAAGCGTCAAAATATGCAAAAATAGCACTAACTGCGCAAGTCACGCAGTAGAAAAATTATGATAAATAATGCCATAACTCGCATACTTTAATCTTGAAATATTTGACTATTCTTAAAATCTTAGTACATTTGTTCTCAAGTTTGATCTTTTTGGGCATACAGCTTTAAATGCTAAATGAAATTATCATTATCTAAAATTGCTTGAAGCAATAATTATGATTAAAAGTATAAACATTAGTAAAACATATGATGGCGTATCTTTCTAATCATCTTGATTACAAATACATGTATAATAAAAAATAGAAAACAAAATGTTATTTCATACTGACTAAATCTTATGGTATATTTTAAGTATGCATTATAAATTTCTGAGATTTCAACAAAGCTCTAATGTAAATACACAGTATTTTTTCCACTGCTTACAACAAAAACTTGGCCATTTATTCTGACAATAGCTTCCTTTCTAATGAATTGATTGTTATTTCTTATTCAAATGTACATTTGTTAAATATGCTATTCTAAATATCCAACACATACAAAAATGATTGTATGTAAGTATAAAGTCTTTGTTGAAGTAAAACGTATGTACAGTAATTTAATCAGCGATAATGTAAGTGAGAACAATGGTTGATGAAGTCACGCCTGCTTGTATACCAGGATGGAGTTTCCATAATAATTACTTAGATACAACGTGGAAGTTGCTTCATTAAAACAGACAGACTGCAAACTATCAAGCCTATCTTTCTCAATCGACAAGATTTTAATTTTTCTGCAATCTTGCGAAACTAGATGTAAGGTATTATTTTCACTGCTACAAGCAAGAACTGAACCATCCTCACAAACGGTAAATGACCTCGGAAAATGAAAACGTTCGTCCTGATAAGTGGCAAGTAATTTCCCATCAAACGAAAATTTCATCAACGAAGACCATCTATAATCTGATACAAAGAAACTACTCCCACACACGTTAACTTCTACAAAACCAGGCCAACCTAAAGTAGCAGCTCTAATATTTCGGACAACCACTCCCTCCAGTGTAAATATTTGAAGTTTTGGTGGTTCGACAAAAGATACCACTAATGTATTCTGGTAGTGAGCTATCCCTCTACATTCTCCGTTGACATTTATTTCTCTGATTCGTATCAATCTCTTGTCTGTAATAAAGAGGAAACAAACCTTCTTAATATCAGGTAATGTTACTGCAATCTCGTTGGTGGCTACGAACGTTATATCCCACGGACTAGATTTCAAGAGAATTTGTGATGAAATACAGTTGTGTGTTATGTCTACCACTTTAACGGAACTGTTTGCATTATCTACGCATAAAAGTGCATCTGGTGATAAAAGAAGCATGTTTGAAATAAGGGCATTTGAATGAACAATAGTTTCACTATCGAATATTGGTTTAAATTCAGCAATGCTGCATTCCTTTGAAGGATTGTAAAAAACTATTTTTGAAGACAGCTTTCCCAGAGGGCAGCTTCCAGAAACTATTGCGTTCAGTTCACTGTTACGTACAAACTTATACTCAGTAAATGCTGTATTTACATTTTGTTTCATGTCATGCTCTAAATGACTCAGGCGAGTTTCTGTTTGCTTTGCTACAACAAACAGGTCAGTGATTTTCTTTGACTGTGAATTTAAACATTCAGCAATGTCATTTAGTTCAGACTTGATAGTTTTCAGGAAATCCTCATTTTTGGTTATAGTATTTTCATTTTCTTTCCTGAGATGTTCACATTCCTTTAGTATTGATTGTTCCATCTTGCTTAGATAATCTTCAATCTCCTTTCGGAACCTTTTGATTTCTTGAACTGCAAACACAAATTCTTAAGCACATGTTTCCCTGCCTGTCCCTGTTGCCATTATCTTGGAATCAACCTTTGTTTGGAGTTTCTCGAGTCTATCAAGAATAGCTTTATATGCCTCGCCGTTGATGAATTCGTCAGCTATATCTGGGATAAACTCAACATGACATGCCTTGTGGTCAATTACCATACAATTACCGCACCCAACTGTATCATGATCACTGCAGAAGTACTTGATAATCTTTAATTTGTGTTTCTCGCAGGTTTCAGTACATAGTCGTTTGACAATTTGTGGTTCAACATTCTTCGGCATAGTAGCCTTATCCAGAATAGTATGATGTTTACTGACAGTTACTTTGCGATGATATTTGATACACGTTTTACATAGATACTCCTGGCAGTTCTGACAGAAACCATCGGCTTCTAAACTCTCACCGTCAGCTTTACAAGGTTGACATACTTTACAACTTTGAGATGACCCCGAAGATGAAATTTGAACTTGATGTTTATTTTCCTTCTTTCCCGAAACCTCCATTTTATGCACTATTTATAGCGGTGGTTTAGAACGGTTTGTTTGCTATTGAATAATTTTTTGACCTATCCTATTTCTCATGTTATCGTGTATAAGTCCAATATAATAAAACTTTCGTCTACAGATTTACGTAAGACAATTTTTAATTCATTACGATTTTATTCTTAAAAAATGCAATTTCTCTAGCCGTTCAAGTACTTACTTGTCGACAATATATAATCGCGCATATCAACCAAGGCTTTCGGTTGTTTTCGTACAACTCCGGGTTAGAAGATTATTGATTATAGTATATTTTTATTTATGTCGTCTTTTGAAATGTCATAAAAGTATGCGTATATACAAAACAACATGTAGTTCAAAATGAAATTCGATACGTGTTGAAATACACTTAATATACAAAAGTAAAGGAGAACTCCGGTTAAGAAGATTATTGATTGATATTGACTAGACAAAGTGTATTCATAGGTAATCTTGAATGCTTATCTTTGTCGTCTGAAATTATGAGTATATAAATACAGTACTACATGTACTTCAAAATGAAATACAAAACGTATTAAGATAGGCATATCCAAAAGTAAAGGAGATCAGAATTGATGTACATTGTTGTATAATTATTCGCGACTTGAGTCCAAATGAACAGGAATATAATTATAAAGCATTGAAACGATAAAACGTGCATTATCATACTTTATTATAACTCACGTAAACTCTTTACTTATATATATAGCCTAATGTGTACCAATTGTAAAGCCTTGAATAGCCTAAAACACGATGCGTTGTTTTTTTATACTCAGTACGTACGAGAAATCGAGCATTTTCCCGCCAATATTTCATACACTATGAGCATGCAGCAAATAAACAGACGACAGTTTGCCGACTTTAAAAAAGAAATGATAAAATACAATTACAAATTGTTAATGAATCAATATTCAACTCAAATGGTCCGAAACCTATGGAACGCCACAGCTGCCTCATGTTGTTACATTTTATTTCATTTTTCCCTAAAAGCGTCTTATTTCACGGCGTCTCAACGCCGTGATATTGTGATGGGTAGTTTTCGGTAGCATGGGCAAAAGTCACGTGACAAAATGCCTTTCGATTTCTACAGCCGACATTTTATTGGTTTTACGCAATCATTGTACAGCCCATTTCTGTGAAAAGTTACATAGAAACAGTTTTTTTTTCAAAACCATATAGAATCTAAACAGTATTTGTATCAACACACGAAATGTCAGCGTTTTATATTAACACATTTCCGGTTATCCTTTCGACATGCTTGAGAAATTCGCCTTGAATGGATAATGTATGGTGGCTGATTTACGCCATCCGTATATTTTCGCGTCTTCGCCTCAAAATGCGAAAATGCGAACACACGAAGGGACGACACATTTTGACTAATGTGTTCTCATGTCGGATCTATGTGTCTCTCAGAGTGAATCACGTGTAAAATGTCTTTGAACATTACATTCCTAAGTTTCTATATTTGCAATAAAGAACTTAAATTGTCTTTTTTTTTTAAATAATTTCATTTTCTTTGCGCAATTCTCTAAAATGAGACTGAGTTTTTCAATATGCGTTTCACAATAAACATTCACCATACCAGGTTGTAAAATAACTTAATTTGGTCCTTAACCCTTTCCCCCATGAGCATATTGTGAAAAATGGCCGTTTTCACTGAAAAGCCTCCTGTTACAAGTTCAAACTGCTATGAAACTATGAAAAATGCTTCAATACTAATCAAACTTGGCACAAATGTTGACTGGACTATTGCCTTTGTAACGACATGCTCAGTCTTAAATTTCCCGTTACCATGGCAACGAGGGGACATCTCAAAATTGCCAAAAATCACTATTTTGCCTCGATTTTTTCCATCAAAATTTATTTCAAAGTGCTGCAACTTCTCAAGGGATTGAGTTAGAGTTAAAGGCTTTTCAGCGTTGGTTACACGTTACCTTATGATTGACCTGGGGTAATTTTTAGCCTCTGACAAGTCCAAAATTTTCTTCGCGATGAGGGGGACTCCGCGTTGTTTCGCGTATACATGAGGTAAAGGGTTAAATCAGTTTTTACCACAACATCAAACTTCATTCAGAATTCATGTCTCGTTATTGTGAGCAAAATTCTGAGTTTCCTTTAGATATGAGCAAGAAAATGTTTTATTATCCTCCGCCGAAAAGACGGTGGGGGATATAGAATTAGTCTCCATCCGTCCGTCTGTCCTTCCGTCCGCCTCTATACATTTTTGTCCGGAGCATGTCTCAAAAAGTATCAATTTGAAACTTCATAGGTGGAGGTAACAACTTGAAACTTCATTGGTGGATAAATCATATTTAGGAAAGTGCAGTGCACAAGAATGATAACTCTACGCTGCATATTTTTTTCATTATTGCCCTTTGTTATTCTTCAAACTCAATCTTTGTCCACAGCATAACTCGAAAAGCCTTTGAGATATCAACATGAAACTTCATAGTTGGATAGATCTCACTCAGGAGGTGTGCAATGTGATAACTCTACCATTCCTAAATTTTGAGTTATTGCCCTTTGTTAATTTTCATGCTTAATTTTTCACCTGAGTGGAGCATTATTTAACTAAAAAAAAACAAAACTTTAAGATGTCAATGTAATCTTCATAGGTAGATAGATCTTTTTCAGGATGAAAGTTGTGAGAAAGAATGATAACTCTACCCTTTATAATTTTTGAGTTATTGTCATTTGTTATTTTCATACTTTTTGTGCGGAGAATATCTAAAAAAGTGTTAGAGGTAACAACTTGAAACTTCATAGGTAGATAGCTCTTTTTGATGAGAAGTGCAGCACACTAGAATGATAACTAACCGTGCATTATTTTTCAGTTATTGCCCTTTGTTATTTTTCATACTTAATTTTGTCCAGGGTGTAACTACAAAAGCCTTTGAGATATGTACATGAACCTTCAAAGGTGGATAGATCTCACTCAGGAGGTATGCAGTGCAAAAGAGTGATAACTCTATCCTTCATAATTTTTAGTTATTGCCCTTTGTTATTTTTCATACTAATTTTTTCACCTGAGTGGAGCATATCTCTGAAATAGTCTTTGAAATGTCAACATGAAACTTCATACGTGGAGGAGGAATGTTGTGCGCAAGAATGATAACTCTATCTTTTATAATGTTTGAGTTATCGCCATTTGCTATTAGCTCACCAGAGCCGAAGGCTCAGGGTGAGCTATTAGTATCAAAGGGTGATACTCCGGCGTCCGGCGTCCGTTGTCATGCGTCAACAATTGTCTTCTTCTCTGAAACTGCTGGGCAGATTTACTTCGACCTAAAACGTACCTAGCCCTTTGGTCTGAAGCATGCTTGTGACAGTCACACTTGAATTTGCTCATGTCATTTCAATTGGCCCCTTTTAGGGGTCAGCAGAGCTAAAAATAGAAAAACCTTTAAACATCTTCTTCTACAGAACCAACGGATGGATGATCACCAAACTTTGTCTGTAGCATTCTTGGGTAGTCTTTTATCAAGTTTGCTCATATGAATTTGATTGGCCCCTTTTAGGGGCCACTAAAGCTAAAAATAGAAATATCATTAAACGTCTCTTTCTACAGAACTAATGGATGGATCAAACTTTGTCTGAAGCATTCTTGGGTAGTCTTTTATCAAGTTTGCTCATGTCATTTCAATTGGCCCCTTTTAGGGGTCAGCAGAGCTAAAAATAGAAAAACCTTTAAACATCTTCTTCTACAGAACTAATGGATGGATGATCACCAAACTTTGTCTGTAGCATTCTTGAGTAGTGTTTTATCAAGTTTGCTCATATTCATTTGATTGGCCCCTTTTAGGGGCTGCTAAAGCTAAAAATAGAAATACCTTTAAACGTCTCTTTCTACAGAACTAATGTAGCATTCTTGGGTAGTCTTTTATCAAGTTTGCTCATATGAATTGATTGGCCCCTTTTAGGGGCCACTAAAGATAAAAATAGAAAAATATTTAAAGAATGTATAATTATCTATGGAAGCTGTGTGCCTTATTACGGGTCTAATAAAATTGGTCTTTTCTTAAAAAATAAGTGCCTGTTTTTTAATGACACTTTATATTTATATTGTAACCTCCTTTAGTTTGTAGAATTTAAAACACACCTTTGTATGAAGTTGAAACATGTTTATTTTATATTTACAAAGAGACTGTATAGCAATTATAAGTATGATCAAATATGAAATTTGATGAAAGGGAAACAACCTATGTTGGAATGTCTTTCATAAATGTGATCTGTTACGCAATTATTCTAAGCTGGGAGTAATGACCTGTTTGCTGATGAAATTTTTTGAGGTCATGACCAATGGGGAGAGAAAAATTGATATTTACAAAATCACTTGAACTTAATGATTAACAACAAACTTTATAGTGATGATTTATCATAAATGCTTTCAGAAATAGGTAATACTTAACTGTAAAGGTAGTATACAGCTATGTTATACAGTAAATGCTTTTTTTCAAGTTTGAATACTTTCACATTGAATCAATTATTATGCTTTGTATCTGAACTGTTAACATATCTGCACATAGTTTTTCATTTTACTTGCTAAAATAAAACCCTGATCCCAAAACTCACTAGACATGCACTATGGCAAAGTTCAATGGTATTGTTGTAAAGTTGGATTCCAACTACAACAGGTTATATAATAATTACATAATATTGTATAATATTACTAAAGGAGTAAATCATATATAATCTTCATACATATTTTTCAAGAAATATTAAGGGTTTAAACTTTAACTGAGATTTAAGTTTATTTTAAAGTTTAATCATATTGAATATTGTATTGTTTTACAGACATTTCATTCTTATCATTCATTAGTTTAATGTTGATTATAGTTTGTAGAACTTATTGATACACTCATTAACAGTTAACTTAGCATGGCCTAAGACTCTTTATATACAACATATAGAGAATGGTTCTACTTTTAATTACACTGGCCTTTAAACTTAGTAGAGATACAAGTTACTGATTTAGCATTATATATGTTTGTAAATATGTTTAGTTTGATATTAGTTCTGTAGTTTTATTGTTTAGAATATATTTGTAAAAGTTTATTTTTTATTATTTTTATAATCATGGTCAATTGATACTGTTGCAAATTTTCCATGAGTCATAATCTATTTTTAGGATAGTTATGTAAAGTACTGATAAGCCTAGAGCATTTGTTAAGTAAATTCTGGTTGGCTGTAAATTGACCAATCAGATAAGTTGTTACATACAGTGCCACCTGTAGGTAGATGCTAGCTCCCTCTGGGATTCAGAAGTCCATTTATACAAGCATCTCAAACAATTTGATCATTCTGCTGCTAATTTTTGGAAAAGTAAGATCTCTAAAAGCTCTCTAAGGTTAATTAATTAATTATTTAATTTATTTTAGGCACTTTGGCATTTAAATGAACCTTAGAGATTATCCAAAATTACTGAAGCATTTTTGATAAATTTGTAAGTAACTAATTTAAGTAATTATATTTTGACAGAGTTAATTAAGATTAATTAATATCTTTTCTTTGTTTAAGTGGCAGCCATCTTGAATTATTAGATCCTTATTTTTGATGATATAGATTAAAACAGGGCTGGCTACTATTCAGATTTATTAGTTTAACAGCACAGAATCATTAAGGATATTTTTCATACTTTCATTTATAACAGTTTAAACAACTTTCAACTGGTTTAAATCTTTTATTCACTAGTTTATTTTTATTCTCATATTTTTGGTTAATTACAGACAGTTTATATTAAAGTACATTTCGTCAACTTGTTTAGTTTTAAGTAACTTTTAGTGTAAATAAAAACTTAGTTCATTAAAAATTTGGTTGATTTAAATTTATTCAACATTTGTGTTTTATTTCCCTTTGCATTCAAAGGGTGGTGTCTTCCTGACGATTAAATTTTTACCTATTAAAGAGTCCTCCTGAGCAAACTAAGAACATTAGGTAATAAGTAACTAAATTCTATATATAGAAAACATAAGGCTTTTAATTTTCAACACCACAACAATGGTGCCAAGTGGGATAGAGGCCTGCTTCTATTTTTAGAAACCACTTATTAACCTAAATTTTTTCATCACCACAACAATGGTGTCAGAATCGGGATAGTTTTGAAAATAAGTAAATTTTCTCAACTCAGGAGTACATTATTTATAAGTAAATTTTTGTATTGATAGTTTTGAAAATAGTAAATTTTCTGAACTCAGTAGAACATTATTTTTAATAAGTAAATTTTTGTATTTTTTGAAAATAAGGAATTTTTGTCAAAGTAAATTTTTGAATACAAAGTCAATTAATAGCAATAAAGTAAAGTCATAACAGTAAACACTCTTAACCTATCTTTTCTTCCTTCAACTGTTACTAGGTGATCTGTTCTATTTCAACTGATAGGGGCGGCCTGAAGGTTGAAGCTTGTCACAAGCCTGAACAGCTAACTTAGTTTCGGTTATTTTCATATAAGGTAGGACGGTGAATACATTGACATCCTTCCGGCTATACGTTTGCGGCAGTCCAGCAAGCTGGATGTTATATGGGGTAATCGTTCTATTAGTAATACAATAATAGGTGATTATATATTTCTGGCTATACTGTTCTGGCAGCTGGAAGCACAAGTGTGTCATATATGATCCTAGAGTTGTAAAATTCTTTTCTATCTTCCAGCCAGGCCTATTTTACCTCTTTAAATTCATATAAAGGCCAATCCCCAAAGAGTCCCTTACCCCAAAAATATAAATCACAAGTACAGAGATCAATAGCAACCAAAGTTATTGATTTATGAAGTACATAGTCATTTCCAACTAATATTAACTTTATTTTCAGCGTCCGACAGTGCCTATTTCACAAACACACATTTTAGGCGATATAGTGTGTATAATCAGAAAACTTTTGGTCTATTTTTAATATAAATTCTAAATTTTCATTTTAAAAGGCACTTCACTTGGCAAACCATTACTTATTCAAAATTTGTCTGTTTATTGGCTCCGAAATAAAATACTTCAAAATTTGTCTGAATATTGGCTCCGAAATAATAAGAAAGAAGATTCCTTCATATTGTCAAACGCTCTGAAATTGTCACAGAAGATTCAGCTTTAGACATGGCCAGCAGCTAAACACGTAAACACAATACCGAGATGGAACCCCTATCCAGGACACTTCAAACCAATGTCGGCATGAACACATCAGAAGAAGATGTCTACTTCTATGGGTATTCTCCTTCACAAGCATATCCATTACAATACACAACTTCATATCGGAGACATAACTGCTACTGTGACAGACATTATACCACAACATCCTCCAGACAACAGCTTCCTTCTTCTTCACTTTACAACGACTCAATCAGAGAAATCCGATATCTCCGAGAACAAATTCAGTTCTATCAGAAGCGACTTCAAGAACTCCAGCTATCACAAAGAAGAACCACAGAAAATGATCTACTATGTTATACTTCACCAGTCAACACATCAAAAATAAACAGATTGGCTCCATGTCATATGCCAATTAGACATCATCAGTACCAGCAACAAGAAGTATACCTCAGAAGACATCAAAAATATCAAGAAGAATCTGAGAATGGCTACATAGACCCTGAAGTATACCAGCCTAGACGCTCAACCTACCACACTGAACCTTCCTACAGCAAACCAAGATCGTTACGTACAAGTACACCATGTTACCCTAGAAACACAGTCCTAACTGTTACAAATAACAGAGAAGATTCTGAAGATATATACCACCATCAATTGGGGCACTACAATTCAAATCATTTCATAACTGAAGAACAATTTCATCAATTTGCAAGTGACTTTATACAATCACTGATAAAAGATGGATATAACTGGGGTGATGATAACTACCAAGATAAAGACATTACCAGAAATAAAGATTTCCAGCATAACACAAACTGCTCTTCAAACTGTCAAGAAGACTGCTGCCATACTTCCAGATGTCAAACTAAGCTACAGCTTTACAACAAAGTCAAAGAAGAAACTCTACCAAAGAAACATTTAAACTTCAAGGGACTGATTCTACAGGCCAAGAGTCAGTCCATGCAGTAACTGAAAACTACATGAAACCGGCCAATCACAAACCAGATGACAAACCACAAATGGTATCAGACACAACAAAGTCAGCAACAGTAGAAGACTACACTCCTGTTCTTGGTTACAACTTAACACCTTACCCAGAACTGATGCCAAAGAAAGCCAAACGACCACCTTTCAATGCCGATGAAATACCAACTGAAGACATCACCGACACAAACAGCAGACCAAAAGATGCAATCTTCGATTGGACAGTCTGCATGGCTACTGTTTACGATAACCTTTCAGTAGTCACATACGATAAAATACCAACAGGCGATGATAACAATGATGCCAATACCATTACCAGACCACAAGAAGTTGACAAAACAAAACCGGCGAAGACCAAAAACCACAAGAAGATGCCACATACAAATCAGATGACCAATACCACAGACCAGATGCTTGCGTGTATCCGAGAAGAGAGACGAAAATCGGTAACTATTCAAATCGTGACTGCGTTAAACTGAGCAAACCCGAGTTTGTTCATATATTGACAAATTATATTCGAAAAAAGTGTTAAAACATTTAGGGTGATAGAAAAGATGCCACCTTTTATAAAGTTTCCTTTTTCAATTCATTCTAAATTGATAAGAAGTAATTTAAGTCCAAATTGATAAGAAGTAATTTAAGTTTGAAGTTACACTGCCATACCTTACCATGTTGTTTTTATGTAAAGAAAGATTTTGTATACATAAAAGATATTGATATGTTGGGTTAGATTTTTGTTACAATAACTGATATTGTATTTTTATTTGTTAGCTTTTTTGTTAAGTACAAATTTTTCTGTTTGAACTTATGTAAGGCTGCTTTAGATTGTGCTTAGTGAGTTTTTGTGTTTTTAGATAGAAGTTAAATCTCTATGGGTTTGAGGTACCATGATATAGGATTTAAGTTTCTATGAGATTTTTGTATTTTTGGTAGATAGAAATTAGTTTTCTATGGACTGAGGTGCCATTATATAGATTCTAATTTTCTATAAGTTTTTATGCCATGATATAGAATTTAAGTTGCTATCGGCTTTTGAGGTGTGCCGTTATATAGAATTTAAATTGCTATGGGCTTGTTGTTTTTAGAAGACCAAGTGTTTGTGTCTTATTATTTTCTATAGGATTTAAGATCTATAGGCGTCTGGTGATATGTTTCACAGACATTTCTTTTTTCACTTAAGAAATGATCCTAAAGTAAGCGTTTGTTAACCATAGATGTGCATAGCTCCATCGCAGCTAGGTCTAACACATATGCTTTTTGTGATTTTTTCACAGTGGTGTGAAACTTTGATTTATTTAAAAGTTAATATGTATTTTTACATGTCATTAGACTAACAAGATTTAAGTCGGATATCATATATTTTTGTTGTTATGAGATAGACCTGTTTTACTCATGGTATAATTGTTAACCATTTTGATACTACCTTATTATTATTACAGTATTGTTAATTATCTGTCAAAGCTATATTTCTTATGATTGTATTTTAACATGGTGGTGTAACTGATGGTTTAATAAAACTTTTGGCATTATACTAATTAAAAGTAAAATTTAGTATTGATTCTATTAAAAGGTGATATTCTTTTCTAGAAAGTGTTTCGTATAAAAAGTGATAAAGAAAATTCGAGTAAAGTGTTATATGAATAGTGATAAAATGTTTCATGAATAGTGATAAAGAAAATCTAAAGTGTAGAATAAAGTGTTGACATAAGTGAAATGAATAACGCGCAAAGTTAAACAAATCAATAGATCGTGCATCTGAGTAAATATAATTAAATCGCGCATCTGAGAAACATTACCAAATCGTGCATCTGAGAGACAAATGATGATACCGCGCAACATGTAAATAATAGTGCAAAGACATTGGGTGCAATGAACATTTAAGGTGGTTGTGCCATCATGCACTTATACTAAACATAACTTGTTATCGCGCATAAGTATCAAATCCCATAATTGTGACAAAATCTAGTGCAAAGACATTGGGCACAGTATGAACATTTCAGGTGGCTGTGCCAGCACACTAGTAACCCCGAACATGACAAAAAAGAAAACCCGAACAAGACGAAACTAGAAAACCCCGATGATGACAGAAAGAAGAAATAATATTGTACAACTTTTTATCATATTATATAGATAATATTATTACAATAATTCTTCTATTCCAGGACATGACATTATAATTATTTAACTCTCATCTTTTTATCTACATGATGCATAGATCTCATTTATAGATATTTCTATTTCCATGTAACATGAGGTTAATAATTATCAATTAAAATTGCTTGTACATTTTTGTAAATATGTTCTTTATTCATTCTTTAAGTAGATTTGTTAGTTTATTGTTTTATACTTTATAGTTTCATCCATATATTATATTGACATGAACATTTTTGATAAGATAATATGCTATTTCTTTGAGGTATCTTAATGATACAGTTTAAGTTCAAGTTTTATCTTGGAAAAAAATTATTGCTTATTGCAATAAATTTTTTCTTTTTCCAAAACCGGTGTATTGTTGTAAAGTTGGATTCCAACTACAACAGGTTATATAATAATTACATAATATTGTATAATATTACTAAAGGAGTAAATCATATATAATCTTCATACATATTTTTCAAGAAATATTAAGGGTTTAAACTTTAACTGAGATTTAAGTTTATTTTAAAGTTTAATCATATTGAATATTGTATTGTTTTACAGACATTTCATTCTTATCATTCATTAGTTTAATGTTGATTATAGTTTGTAGAACTTATTGATACACTCATTAACAGTAACTTAGCATGGCCTAAGACTCTTTATATACAACATATAGAGAATGGTTCTACTTTTAATTACACTGGCCTTTAAACTTAGTAGGATACAAGTTACTGATTTAGCATTCATATATGTTTGTAAATATGTTTAGTTTGATATTAGTTTGTAGTTTTATTGTTTAGAATATTTTTGTAAAAGTTTATTTCTTTATTATTTTTATAATCATGGTCAATTGATACAAATTTTCCATGAGTCATAATCTATTTTTAGGATAGTTATGTAAAGTACTGATAAGCCTAGAGCATTTGTTAAGTAAATTCTGGTTGGCTGTAAATTGACCAATCAGATAAGTTGTTACATACAGTGCCACCTGTAGGTAGATGCTAGCTCCCTCTGGGATTCAGAAGTCCATTTATACAAGCATCTCAAACAATTTGATCATTCTGCTGCTAATTTTTGGAAAAGTAAGATCTCTAAAAGCTCTCTAAGGTTAATTAATTAATTATTTAATTTATTTTAGGCACTTTGGCATTTAAATGAACCTTAGAGATTATCTAAAATTACTGAAACATTTTTGATAAATTTGTAAGTAACTAATTTAAGTAATTATTTTTTGACAGAGTTAATTAAGATTAATTAATATCTTTTCTTTGTTTAAGTGGCAGCCATCTTGAATTATTAGATCCTTATTTTTGATGATATAGATTAAAACAGGGCTGGCTACTATTCAGATTTATTAGTTTAACAGCACAGAATCATTAAGGATATTTTTCATACTTTCATTTATAACAGTTTAAACAACTTTCAACTGGTTTAAATCTTTTATTCACTAGTTTATTTTTATTCTCATATTTTTGGTTAATTACAGACAGTTTATATTAAAGTACATTTCGTCAACTTGTTTAGTTTTAAGTAACTTTTAGTGTAAATAAAAACTTAGTTCATTAAAAATTTGGTTGATTTAAATTTATTCAACATTTGTGTTTTATTTCCCTTTGCATTCAAAGGGTGGTGTCTTCCTGACGATTAAATTTTTACCTATTAAAGAGTCCTCCTGAGCAAACTAAGAACATTAGGTAATAAGTAACTAAATTCTATATATAGAAAACATAAGGCTTTTAATTTTCAACACCACAACAATGGTGCCAAGTGGGATAGAGGCCTGCTTCTATTTTTAGAAACCACTTATTAACCTAAATTTTTTCATCACCACAACAGTATAGAAAAATAAAGTTTTGATTTTTTTTCACAAATGCAATCTTGTTAAGCATAAAATCTGCCATAGAATTTTGATACACTGATTACATCAGAAACTGTCTATAGGGTCATTGGTAGGTCAGTGAACAGAATTTTTCTCCAGGAAATAAAAATAGGCCAAAAGAAAGATTTTGTTTTCTGCACATACGGAAGAGCATTAGTGCCAGGTGTATGTTTTTTATTAACTCGAAATTTCGAGTTACTAACTCGAAATTTCGAGTTACTTATCTCGAAATTTCGACTTACTAACTCGAAATTTCGACTTACTAACTCGAAATTTCGAGTTACTTATCTCGAAATTTCGACTTACTAACCCGAAATTTCGACTGAGTAACTCGAAATTTCGACTTAGTAACTCGAAATTTCGAGTTATTTATCTCAAACTTTCGACTAAGTAACTCGAAATTTCGACTTATTAACATTACAAGAATGGCCAAAGTTATTTTAGATTGTATAAGATATAGTAGGCAGTGCCTTTGAACGATGGAGATGGAAAAACGGGTGCCTGGACAAAAACTATTGAAATTTAACTTAAACTTAGTAATGGCATGTACACACCCGACATAAAAAATACAAGGCTTCCTTTAATTTGTACGTTCAGGCGTTCTTCAGACGTTGTATTGTATCCCATCTGTTCGAACATATCTTTTCACTAATCATATTCTTCTCATCCCTGTAAAAAAGCCGACCCTATACTTTACGTGTGGGACATCTGAAGAAAGTATCGCAGCGTGGCCAAAATAGGGCGTGCTGAGGCCTTTGTCAAAATTGTTGGACTGACTATATTTCTTGTAAAATCGGATGCTTTTATATTGTTCCCAACATATATATTATAACAAGTATCACTTTTATCAACTTCTATCAACACAATATGAATCAAAGTATTAGTAAATAATGAATAATGTTACAAAAACATTATTGGTATAAAGAAACGTGACAGACTAACTGGCCTATACACGTCATTTAAAACTTATTTAACACATGATATTGCTCAGTTTACAATAGGGTGGGTTTTGGACTTGTTGTCTCTCCATATGATGGTTGTATGTGTGCTTAAGGAAAAGAAACTTTCGAGTTAGTAAGTCGAAATTTCGAGATAAGTAACTCGAAATTTCGAGTTAGTAAGTCGAAATTTCGAGTTAGTCACTCGAAATTTCGAGTTAATAAAAAACATACACCTGGCACTAATGCTCTTCCGTACTACAAAGATGAGTTTGTATGCTCATTTTTTTATATTAAATTCTGTTAAAATTGTTTTAGTATTTTTTCAATCTTTATTGAATTGGATTCAAACTTGCAATTAATTTCGGAAGACATTGTTGAACCTTGTTTCATGTCCATAGTTGAAAGTTGATATCAGTTGAGATATCAGATTTCACTTATGTGATTTTTTTTATGTATTGACTTTATGTTTGGACAAGGGGTGTAATTTCTGATGCTGAATTGAATTTTCATATCAGCTGACCTGCTTTGATTTCTTTGATATCATTTGACCTACTTTCTTGTTTATTGATATACAGACTTGTAATTTGGATAAGGGGTGTAATTTGTGATGCTGAATTGAATTTTGATATCAGATGACCTTCTTTTGATATTTTTTACATTGTTTTACCTATTGTCATTCTTAGGTACAGTTATATTAACATATAGAATGTATAAAAACATTGTTACTTCAAACATATTCACCTTACATATTTTCCATGTGTCATTTTGTGTATTCATTCATAAAAGTTTAGAAAAAAAGTCCTATCAAAATTACCCCTGCTCTATTGGTCAATTATTCTGCAATTATTCTTCATAGTCTCATAGGAATAGACTTGCAACATAAATATTTTTAATAAAGCCTTTCCAAAAAATAGAAAATATTTTCAGTTTATAAAGTGGACAATGAATGGTGGGCCATATGAATGATCTAGGGTTATCTTGGCCATATGGTTTATTATGAAGGAAAAAAACAATAAATGCTGTAAAGTATATAGCTACATGGGCAAGTTAAAGTTGAGTTTTCTAACACTAAAAAACAGTTGTTTCTGGTGAGCGACTAAGGGCCATCATGGCCCTCTTGTTTTTCAAACTTTTTGTCCGGAGCATATCTAAAAAAAAGTTAGAGGTAACATATTGAAACTTCATAGGTGGATAGATCTTATTGGGGAGCATTGCAGCACACTAGAATGATAACCTACCGTGCATTGTTTTTTCAGTTATTGCACTTTGTTATTTTCATACTTTATTTTTGTCCAGGGTATAACTACAAAAGCATTTGAAATATCAACATGAAACTTCATAGGTTGATAGATCTTACTCAGGAGGTATGCAGTGCAAAAGAGTGATAACTCTACCCTGCATAATTTATTGTATATAATTTATTATAATTTATTACTGAGTTATTGCCCTTTGTTATTTTCCATACTAGTTTTTTCACCTGAGTGGAGCATATCTCTGAAAAAGTCTTTGAAATGTCAACATGAAACTTTATAGGTGGATAGATCTTATTGGGGAGGAATATTTTGCGCAAGAATGATACCCTTTATATTTTGTTAGTTATTGCCATTTGTTATTTTTCATACTTTTTGTCCGGAGCTTATCTCAAAAAGGTGTTAGAGGTATCAACTTGAAACTTATTAGGTGGATAGATCTCATTGAGGAGGAGTGCATCACACAAGACATTTAACCTACCGTGCATTATTTTTCAGTTATTGCACTTTGTTATTTTTCATACTTAATTTTTTCCAGAGCATAACTACAAAAGCCTTTGAGTTATCAACATGAACCTTCATAGGTGGATAAATCTCACTCAAGAGGTATGCAGTACACAAGAATGATAACCATTCTGCTCTACTACATAAACATGGCTCTTGTAACAAGTTACATTATGATATTTTAAAATCTTCTGAACAAGTTAACATGTCAATTCAACACAATGCTATTTGAAGATACCTTATCAATATATTTAACTGTTTTTGTTGTTGGGGTTGGGTTTTTTTGTTTTTCGCCGTGACAATCATATTGCTGCATTTCCCAGCAATTTTTTACTTGTTATGTATAGTAGAAGTATTGGCTTGCCAACATTTTATGGGAACCTGTCTTAATGAAGTCTTATTGGGTCAAATGTTCATTTTATCTTTTCAAAACGTAGCGCTGACATGTCTAAACACTGTCTTATTATTTCAAAACGTCATGTTACCGTGTGCTAATCCAGTGTTTACATGCCGAATGAAAGTCTTAATATGTTTAACATGCACGCCGTCTTTTCGAATTAAAATTTCATTATGTCTGAACAAAGACTTGTTTAAATGTTGTGTTGAATTGTCTTGAAATTGTCTTATCATGTGAAACAGTAGTGTTATCTTGTCGGAAGTTGGTGCCATCTTGTCCAAATGTGATCCTGGTATGTTATGACACTGTTGTATTATGTTATAATGTCGTTTTGTCTTGTCCAAATGTGATATTGACTTGTCTAAACACCGTCACATTTTGTCAGACTGTCATGTCATTGTGTTCAAATTCGGTGTTATCTTGCTCAAAGAATGTCTTTTATGTCAAAATAGCATGCTGTCTTGTCCAAATGCGGTGGTAATTTGTCTAGAAATTGTTTTATTATGTGAAACAGTAGTGTTATCTTGTCGGAACTTGGTGTCAACTTGTCAAACTCATGTCTTATTATGTCGGCTAGTAGTGATATCTTGTTCAACCGTTATATTGACCTGGCTGAGTGCTGTCCTGTTTTGTCAAACTGTTTTGTTGCTTTGTATGAGGTGGTGTTATTCTGTCTAATTGTGCCAAAACAACACAGTGTCTTGTCGAAAACTGTTGTTATCCTGTCTAAAAATATACTTATTATCTGAAATATTAATGTTGACTTGCCAATAAATTTTGTTTGTTTGTGTAAACGTTATTTTATTATGTCAAACAGTATTGTTGACTTGTCGAAAGATGGTATTGTCATGTCTAAACACTGCCTTATTTTCTCAGATCGCCATGCTATTTTATTCAAACTTAATGAAAACCGGCCTAAACACCGTCTTATTATGTGAAATAATGGTGGTATCTTTACAAATATGGTTATGAAATGTTAAAACGCTATTTTAATTTGTCAAACGGTCATGCTATTATGTCCAAATGCAGATTCAACTTGTCTATCTTCGTCTAATTATGTCAAATAGTCATATCATCTTGTCGAAACGTGGTGATGTCTTGTCTTGAATTACTATTTTTTGTCAAAGTGTCATTTTATTTTGTCAAGGTTCTGTGTTATTTTTACCAAACATCGTCCTTTTATGGCGAAGTATCTTTTTTTCCTTTTCAAATGTGGTGTTTTCTAGTAGTATAGGGGCCTCTTTAGCCCCAAGACTGCGCATGCGCGGCGGCCATGTTGTTTTCTATTAATAGTAACTCATTTGCATAGAAGAAATGACCTCACTACACAGGCGCGGCGGCCATGTTGAATAACAGACGCGCGGCGGCCATTTTGAATTCTATGTTAAGACTGACATCATCACGTTATAAATAGAAACGCGAATAAAAAAATATCTCCCGGAAGTATACGGAGCTGACTCGTATACACGATTTAGGGCTTGAATCGCGCACATTGAGGGTCAGGTGCTCGGCCCTAAACGGAGAGATGACAAGATAAAACAAAGAAATAAAAAAATTATCTTATTATCAAAACGTATCAAGTAGTATAAGTAAATGAATTGTTTATAATAAAAAAGTAATTATAACATATTTAAATATCATATAGATTTATCCATACACGAATTGAACCTATTTTAAAAAAAAACTATATTGATGCAAAAATAAATATATAAAACGAAACCGATCTTAGGGCTTGAATCGCGGACATTGAGGGTAAGGTCCTCGGCCCTAGACGGAGAGATAATTACCATCATGACAGATAAAAGAAATGTTTGTAAATAGATACGTACTTAACATTTTAATTTATAAAAAATAGTTTTTTAATAGGTTCAAAATAATATTGATACAAATATAACTCGTTTACTTACCTACATTTAGTAAGGAAATGACTGTCATAGCGTAACGTTCTTGTAGACTGCGCATGATCTATTTTTAGTCGCGGTATTTCACAACCACCAGGAGCTATTTCATCAGCCCCACGCGGGTGTCAATGAAAGAAAAAGGCATTAAGTACAGTCGCCGCTCAGTCTAGATTCACAATACCTAGCGGCACTATGTTGAACAAAAACCCTTTATCCTTCGTTACTAAATATAACTTTTTATTAATCACAAAAGAATCTATTATCCTTTCAAACGCAGCGACCGTCAAGTACAGTCGCCACTTAGTCTAGATTTACAATACCTAGCGGAACTATGTTGAACAAAAACCCTTTATCCTTCGTTACTAAATATAGCTTTTCATTAATCACAAAAGATTAATAGAATTGACGGACCTTTTTTGTTACGGTTGATAAACCGGAGGGGATGAATTAATTGAAATATGGACCAATGAAGATGGTTTATTTTTACAACGCATCAATTATACAGATTCTGCCGAACTAAGGCGTGTTTGGTATCAAATGGAACGTCTTAAGCCGCTCTTTATGAATACGGACTAAAATCGAAATTAAAATCACTCATGCGTAAAAATCATTAAAATAACTAAAATAAGCTTACCCCCAGTCTTTACTCCTTGCCTATCAAACTATTTATGACAAGTTACTATAGCCTATCGTTAAACGGTCCAGTTACGACAGGTTTAAACCGGTATTGCTATTTTTGATTAACCAATGAAATTGAAGAACGAGGTTTTTAAACCATTTTTTTTAAAGTTCATAAAACCCTTAGATTTATATGCCGTTTGAAAGATCTCTGCCAGTAGATACAGAAAATGTATTATTATATAGATCTATCTTTTACTGTTTCTGAGATAGGAGAGTTTCAATATGGCAGACAAAATCACTCATGCGGAAAAACGCGCATAACTTTTTCGTTTATGAACGAAACATAGTCATGTTTGTTATCAAATTGAAGGTTTTGACGAGTACATTCTGACGCTGGCGATAGTAAAGTTCATACTGGAAGTCAAAATCACTCATGCGTAAAAATATATATTTTGGTTACTAGAGCAACCGAATCCGATATGATTTTTAATTGTTGACTACCAATTGAAAGAACAGTTCATTACCTTTAATTTACACCCCCATTTTCGATTCGATTTTCAGCCGTTTTTGAGTTATGACGCAAGAGCGATTTTAAACCCTAAATTGCGAAAGTCAATAAAAACGTTACAACTGTTTTCCAATCGATTCGTCTCGTCGCGCTGATAAAGAAAATATATAGTTTTATGGGTTTATCTTTTACCGTTTTTGAGTAATTCGAGTTTAAATTCACCGGAAGTGACGTCACAGAAATTTTAAAATCGATTTCTTCGTTATTACTTGACCGAATATATACGTGTTTGGTATCGTTGGAAAGCATTTTACCACACCTGTTACCTGACGCTATTCAAAAAGCCATTGGACCGGAACTGAAATCACTGAAGCGTAAAAACGTGTTTTCTGTACCACGCCTGGACCGATCTTAGGCGTGTTTGGTATCAAATGAAATGTCTCAAGCCGCTCTTTATGAATACGGACTAAAATCGAAATTAAAATCACTCATGCGTAAAAATCATTAAAATAACTAAAATAAGCTTACCCCCTAGTCTTTACTCCTCGCAGTCTAAATCGGAAATGAATGAATCGCTACGGTTAATCGTAATCAATGGAGTAAAAGAAGCGTTCTGATTGGTCACTGATAAGACAGTACTTACACATTTTCATTAGTCTAACTGCAACATGATTGGACTAAACAGAGAGAAGCGGGGACTAGTTGTCTTGTATTACGGGGCAATAGCAGTAGCATAAACCTATTCTAATGGGAATAAATAAAAACAAAACACATGGTAATTTATATTTTTATTTCATACAGAACATTGTTTTAAAACTAGTGATATACTTGTTTTGTCACTTCTTTTTTCTAATTAGTTTCTTCATTTTAGACACTACTGAACGATCATTGTGCTTCTTCTGATACGGATCAAATTCTTTGACGATGTTTTTCAAAGTCTTTCCCTGATATCGTTTTATGACATAGTATGCGCAGTAGAGGCCGCACACATTAGACGAAAGTTGTTGTAGTTGGCCGTAGTTTCTGAGATATTTCTTGTTAAGTATCTTATCAAATCCCACGCCATAGCTTTCTGGACTATTTCCAACCGAGTCGAAATATTCGTAGGGTCCGTGTCTAGGAAAATAGAAAACTACCCAATGTTTTCCCGGTCCGTTACTCGTATCTGTGTTTGAAATCACAAATCTTCCGTTTTGTTTACGAATTTCATCAGCCGCACACACTGTCACTGGGTATCTTTTCAATATATTTTCTAGCTGGTAATAATCCATTTTAGAAAGTGAACCGAGTCCAGTCAATATCCGTTTTACGCGTCTTAGGTGCCGACGTTTCTATATTGGAATCACGTAATCGTTTTACTTCCGACTTTGCCATTTCAACCGCTTGAGCCACGGGGCTAACCATATTAACCACAGGGCGTTGTGCATTTTGAAGCTTCTCTTCCGTTTCTTTAAGCTTTTTCTCCGTTTCTTTGAGCTTCGTTTCTAGTGTCACGAGCCTTCTACGCGAATTACCGCTACCTATAATGTACCGGCCTCTATGATCGGGTGCCACGTAACCGTCTCTCAAATCTTTAAAATGCTGATACCATTTATCTGGGTCATTTATATACGGCACCCATTTTTGTTGTTTATGATCGTACACCTCTATGGAACCCATGTTGTGTTTTGAAAGTAAAGGAGCAAAGATCATTCTTACGATATTTTTATTTTCCATCTGATTTGTGATCTTCATTGTCATCATCTTTATTATTCTCACCATTAAAATCCTTGATGTCGTGATTAGGCCATAACGCCTCAAACCGGTCTTTTCTAAGTTTAACGGCTTGTCGGATTGATTCTTCAATGGTCATGTCGTGCTGATGTCTAAGTTTCTTCGCTGACTGGAGAATTTGTTGCTGAGTGGGGTCCTCTTGTAATGCGTAAAAGTCAATCAGAAACTGGGCATAATTTTGTCTCATCTTCTTTCTCAAATGTGGCAACGCATCATTAGCAGTGCGAGCATAAGCCTCAGCAAAAGAGTACTCTTGATCTATGTAACTGTTTAGCCCGTCTTTAAATTGTTCTTTACAAGACTGTCGTAAAGGCTTTTGAAATCTTCTATCCATATGTCATGACGTTTGCGTTCTTCTTTGAGCTCTTCTTTTATACGCTTACCAGGAGGTCCCATAAAAAAAGCTTGTCTCTTTACACCTCTATCACCACCCTCTATATGCTCTTTATCAGTATCATCATCTGCATCTTCATCATCATTTGCATCTTCATCATCATCATCATCATCATCATTTATCGTCGTGTCAAACGAATTACCTTCACCGTGTAACTGGTTCTCCGGAGGTATATCCATCCGTTTTCTAAGTTCAGGATTGTTGGCCTCAAAAATGTCATTACGTAAACGATTATGTTCAGGTGTACTGGATTTAAGATCTATTACCAAATAACCGTAACGTTTCGACGTAGCTTGTTCGAACCGTTTCATAAAAATGGCACTTGATGTGGGATATATTCTTTTGGCCAATGTCGCCACTTGCTGTCTGTCGATAGGATTATTGAACAATATCAGGTACTGGGTATTTAAAGATATGTCCCTGCAAGCTTTTCCTTGAGGAAATAAATTCTGGGTGAGATATATAATAGATATGTTTCTGTGGTGACTGCCCTTGGTAAAAAGATCAGCAATTCTTTGATCTCATTTGGCTTCTGTCATTAAATCGTCAAAAACAATCAAGTTCCTTTTACGGGTATTAATATACTCTTGACTATTCAAGTAGTCGGGGATACCTCGTACAAATTCTATCCAGGGTATTCTACGTTGAAGTTCATCGTACAGAGGCTGCCATTGCCCGGAACACCATATGATGCGCTCTGGTGGCGGATTTACTAGATCGGATAAAAGCAGTGTTTTAGTCCATTCAGTTTTTCCACTACCACTAGGCCCGGAGACGACCATGGAAAATGGGTGTTGAAAATTCATCTTTTCTGAAGTGTCCCTATGAGTGATTTGTTGCGATAAAGAATCACTTTTAACAGTGTCATCACTCCCATGTACATAACGTTGATGTCTCAGCATGACGTCACGTCTTGAGAAAGATTGCTGGCAAACAGAACACTGATTCATTATTAAAGTGGTCACAGAAGTACACTGCGGTATTCTTCCATCTATTGATATGATCATCCTTCTTACGTTGTAGACAGTTTTCTTTGTGATGGCGGCGGTGGAGGTGGCGGCGGCGCGGTGGAGGTGGCGGTTGCGGCGGCGGTGGCGGCGGTGGCGGCGGCGGCGGTGGCGGCGGCGGCGGTGGCGGTGACTAAAAGAATTACACTCTTAATTCATGTAATCTCTCCGCTACAATATAAACGGAAATATGTATTTACTTATTATACTTTACTCTTTCCGTAGTGTCATGACCTTGTCTATACTTGAAGTAAACCTCTTTAGGCTTATCCACTGAAGTAGGTTCAAGTCTATGCCGCGAATTGTAGCCGTTCCATTAATGAACTCTCTAATATCTAGGAATACATAATTAGCCTGACTGCACACTGTAGCATATAAATTGTCTTGAAGATGAAACTGCTCAACAAAAGTACATACAGTTTGGTTCAAGTTTGGTCGTATGTTTCCATCGTTGGCTGGTACACCACAATCCGAGTACACGTAAATCAAGAAAACAGGTATAGTACATATCAAGGCAATCACAATAATCCCTATCCATTTGATAAAGTTTAAATGATAATGCAGGGATGTGTTTCGAAATGAAACACTTTCCTCAACGTCAACATTTTCCAAGATTTGACGCATTGTCATAGCCAATCATTAAGTGTTTCTGGTTGCCAATCACCGCCGCTAGAGTTCTGAAGTCAGAATGACGAAAGGGGCTTAAGTGCTCTCTTATATACTCTCCACTGGGCAAGTCATATCTATTTTTTGGTAAGAACGTCATCGTTCTCCATTTTAATTGGTTGATAAAAAAATAGCAATACCGGTTTAAACCTGTCGTAACTGGACCGAAAACGATAGGCTATAGTAACTTGTCATAAATAGTTTGATAGGCAAGGAGTAAAGACTGGGGGTAAGCTTATTTTAGTTATTTTAATGATTTTTACGCATGAGTGATTTTAATTTCGATTTTAGTCCGTATTCATAAAGAGCGGCTTGAGACATTTCATTTGATACCAAACACGCCTAAGATCGGTCCAGGCGTGGTACAGAAAACACGTTTTTACGCTTCAGTGATTTTAGTTCCGGTCCAATGGCTTTTTAAATAGCGTCAGGTAACAGGTGTGGTAAAATGCTTTCCAACGATACCAAACACGTATATATTCGGTCAAGTAATAACGAAGAAATCGATTTTGAAATTTCTGTGACGTCACTTCCGGTGAATTTAAACTCGAATTACTCAAAAACGGTAAAAGATAAACCCATAAAACTATATATTTTCTTAATCAGCGCGACGAGACGAATCGATTGGTAAACAGTTGTAACGTTTTTATTGACTTTCGAAATTTAGGGTTTAAAATCGCTCTTGCGTCATAACTCAAAAACGGCTGAAAATCGAATCGAAAATGGGGGTGTAAATTAAAGGTAATGAACTGTTCTTTCAATTGGTAGTCAACAATTAAAAATCATATCGGATTCGGTTGCTCTAGTAACCAAAATATATATTTTTTACGCATGAGTGATTTTGACTTCCAGTATGAACTTCACTATCGCCAGCGTCAGAATGTACTCGTCAAGACCTTCAATTTGATACCAAACATGACTGTGTTTCATTCATAAACGAAAAAGTTATGCGCGTTTTTTCCGCATGAGTGATTTTGTCTGCCATATTGAAACTCTCCTATCTCAGAAACAGTAAAAGATAGATCTATATAATAATACATTTTCTGTATCTACTGGCAGAGATCTTTCAAACGGCATATAAATCTAAGGGTTTTATGAACTTTGAAAAAATGGTTTAAAAACCGCTAATGGGCCATAACTCGAAAACAGCTAAAAATCGAATCGAGAACCTAGGGTTTATTTTGAAGCATTCTGTCAGGTCTATCATTTGATGCGAAAAAAATCAAAATGTATATCGTAAAATGTTGCACAAAAGACGAAAAAACGCTTTTTCTGTTGTATTTTTGTTTGGTTATATAATAGTTTTTTTTTTTTTAAATTTTGCACGTTTTAAAACGTTTCTTTTCCAAAATGAGTTTAAAAATTATGCCCCAGTGGTAAACTGACACTTCAACAAATAATTGATTACCCGCTTTTACTTTAGACGGATAAACTTTGACAGTTGAATGGAGCATTGTCCGCATATCCGTCCCTAAATAAACATACGTCAGACCGAGTGGCTACTTTAAAGGGATTAACTTTAACATTTCAATAGGCCATTGTTAGTGTTTCCGTCCCTAAATAAACACACGCCATACATTGTGGCGACTTTACACTCGTGATCAGAGCATTTAGAAATAATACACTGATGATTTGTGTCATTTGGTTTCGGACCGCCGAGGAGTAAACATCGTATGTATGTATTTTACGCAGATATTTATTAAATTATTTTACAGTAAATGTCCTTATTATTATTTTATATAGAAACATTATTTGACAGAGTCATAATATCGAATTAAATTGAAAATAAATTTCATATATTTTGTTATATGTTAAAAAATTTATAAAGAAACAAATTTAAAGTAATAAATTAATTGTCTTATTTATAGTATTATAGAGAGTCAATTAGTCAGTCGGTTTTCAATTATATCTTATTACTAATGTATTTTCTTTTATTTGGAATGTTTATAGAAAAACACATTAAAAATAATATATTAATATTTAGTCAGTTTTTATTACTAATTAAAAATGTAATCAAGCCGTTTGCATTTTTTAAGAGATTCTACTTTATTCGAACAATGATTTAACAATGATTTTATTAATTGATATGTGTAGTTCAGCACGTATTTATACAAAGGTTATCTGTAGTTATAATAATGATGATTATCTCCCCGTCTAGGGCCGAGGACCTGACCTTCAATGTCCGCGATTCAAGCCCTAAGATCGTGTATACAAGTCAGCTCCGTATACTTCCGGGAGATATTATTTCTATTTATAACGTGATGCTGTCATTCTTAAAAAAGAATCCAAAATGGCCGCCGCACGTCTGTTATTCAACACGACGCCGCGCATGTGTAGTAAGGTCATTTCTTCTATGCAAATGAGTTACTATTTATAGAAAACAAAATGGCCGCCGCGCATGCGCAGTCTTGGCCCTAAAAAGCTACCGTAATAATACTCAGGGTAATATAAATGCTTTTCAAACGTGTGATGAGATAGCTTTAACGTCATGGTAAAGAATGATAATAGAAACGTACCCGTTTGTTCGACAGAATCTGTATAATTGATGCGTTGTAAAAATAAACCATCTTCATTGGTCCATATTTCAATTAATTCATCCCCTCCGGTTTATCAACCGTAACAGAAAAGGTCCGTCAATTCTATTAATCTTTTGTGATTAATGAAAAGCTATATTTAGTAACGAAGGATAAAGGGTTTTTGTTCAACATAGTTCCGCTAGGTATTGTAAATCTAGACTAAGTGGCGACTGTACTTGACGGTCGCTGCGTTTGAAAGGATAATAGATTCTTTTGTGATTAATGAAAAGTTATATTTAGTAACGAAGGATAAAGGGTTTTTGTTCAACATAGTGCCGCTAGGTATTGTGAATCTAGACTGAGCGGCGACTGTACTTAATGCCTTTTTCTTTCATTGACACCCGCGTGGGGCTGATGAAATAGCTCCTGGTGGTTGTGAAATACCGCGACTAAAAATAGATCATGCGCAGTCTACAAGAACGTTACGCTATGACAGTCATTTCCTTACTAAATGTAGGTAAGTAAACGAGTTATATTTGTATCAATATTATTTTGAACCTATTAAAAAACTATTTTTTATAAATTAAAATGTTAAGTACGTATCTATTTACAAACATTTCTTTTATCTGTCATAATGGTAATTATCTCTCCGTCTAGGGCCGAGGACCTGACCCTCAATGTCCGCGATTCAAGCCCTAAATCGTGTATACGAGTCAGCTCCGTATACTTCCGGGAGATTAAAAATAAATTTATAAAAATAGACGGATGATCACATTCTTAAAATAGAACGATGATGTCATTCTTAAAATAGAATCAAATATGGCGTCGCGCATGCGCAGTCGTGGCCCTAAAGAGCTACCGTAATAATACTCAGGGTAATATAAATGCTTTTCAAACGTGTGATGAGATAGCTTTAACTTCATGGTAAAGAATGATAATAGAAACGTACCCGTTTGTTCGACAGAATCTGTATAATTGATGCGTTGTAAAAATAAACCATCTTCATTGGTCCATATTTCAATTAATTCATCCCCTCCGGTTTATCAACCGTAACAGAAAAGGTCCGTCAATTCTATTAATCTTTTGTGATTAATGAAAAGCTATATTTAGTAACGAAGGATAAAGGGTTTTTGTTCAACATAGTTCCGCTAGGTATTGTAAATCTAGACTAAGTGGCGACTGTACTTGACGGTCGCTGCGTTTGAAAGGATAATAGAGATTCTTTTGTGATTAATGAAAAGTTATATTTAGTAACGAAGGATAAAGGGTTTTGTTCAACATAGTGCCGCTAGGTATTGTGAATCTAGACTGAGCGGCGACTGTACTTAATGCCTTTTTCTTTCATTGACACCCGCGTGGGGCTGATGAAATAGCTCCTGGTGGTTGTGAAATACCGCGACTAAAAATAGATCATGCGCAGTCTACAAGAACGTTACGCTATGACAGTCATTTCCTTACTAAATGTAGGTAAGTAAACGAGTTATATTTGTATCAATATTATTTTGAACCTATTAAAAAACTATTTTTATAAATTAAAATGTTAAGTACGTATCTATTTACAAACATTTCTTTTATCTGTCATAATGGTAATTATCTCTCCGTCTAGGGCCGAGGACCTGACCCTCAATGTCCGCGATTCAAGCCCTAAATCGTGTATACGAGTCAGCTCCGTATACTTCCGGGAGATATTTTTTTATTCGCGTTTCTATTTATAACGTGATGATGTCAGTCTTAAAATAGAATTCAAAATGGCCGCCGCGCGTCTGTTATTCAACATGGCCGCCGCGCCTGTGTAGTGAGGTCATTTCTTCTATGCAAATGAGTTACTATTAATAGAAAACAACATGGCCGCCGCGCATGCGCAGTCTTGGGGCTAAAGAGGCCCCTATACTACTTTTTCTTGTTAAAACACAATATCATTATGTAATACAGTGGAGATGACTTGCCAGTTTATGACGTTTACATGCCTAAATGCCGTCTCATTATGTCAGATAATCCTGTTATCCTGTCCAGATGCAATGTTGTTATAATTTAGTATCACATGACAAGAGCCCGCGCGGAGCGTGAAAAGATAGCGCAAAAAAGATAACGGGACAGTTAAGCAAAATCAGACAGCGCTTTCTCAAGACAGAACTAAATTTGAAAACATTTACACAATTATCATACATAATAAGACTGTTTCTGTGTTTTACAAGAAAACATCAAAGTTCGACAATATAACACTTTTGTTTTACATTATAAGAAAGAGTTTAGACAAGCCATTACCACATTTCGACAAGATACCGCAATATTTTGACTTGATAAGACTGAGTTTTAACCTGTCAAAACTGCTTTTTGACAAAATAGCATACAGTTTATCATAATATGGCATGATTTAGCCCAGTCAACACCCCATGTCGGCAAGATAATTCGAATATTTGATATAAAAAGACAATTCAGTAGTGTAGGTTGGCAAATTAACACAGTTGTTTGACACAATAAGACAATGTTTAGGCATTTAAACACCGTATTTTGACAAAATAATATGACAGTTTGATAAAATAAAGCTGTGCTTTTACAAGTCAACACAAAATTTCGACAAGAGAACACTACTGTTTCAAATGATCAGACAGTCTTTTGAAAAAACAGCTCCACAATTCGACCAAATAGCGGGACTAGTTGACATAATATGACACATTTAAGACAAGCCAAAACGACATTTTTGACATTATAACACTACTGTTTGAAATAATTAAACAATGTGAACACAAGTCAACATCGCATTTTTAAAGAGATAAGGTTACTGCTACGCATAATAAGGCAATGTTCGGACAAGTCGACAAATTACAATGGCATTACAACGCCGCTTATATTTGACATAATAAGACGCTTTCTGAGCAAGATAAAAAGAAATTTTATAACATGAGGCAGCTATGGCGTTCCATAGAAACCAGCTCAACCTGTGTTTGTTATTGAGTTGAATGGTTTTGTAAATTTCACTAGGGCAAAGTTTATGTGTCTGGTTTAGAATACTGAAAGGGGTGAAAAGAAATAAGAGCTATCATCAGGCTGGGACCAATCTCGACAATTTCTTTTTTCTAAAGTCAAACATTGGAGGTAAAGAACACTTCAAATAAAAAACCATTATCTTATACAAAGCATGTTAAATAAATTTCATATTTTACCTCAATAGTCAAGGTCATTTACAGATAAAGTCATACTTAAATTGCTGGTGTTGTCATATGTGTTGTTTGGTCCCAGTATGAATTAAATCTATCAATTATAAAAATAACAAAGTTATTTCTATTTAAACAAAATCATAACGGTCAAGGCCACTTAGAGGTTAATGTTAAACTTTGATAAAACAACATGTCAGTTTTGTTACAAGTTTTTATCGTAGTATAAATCAAAACTGCAGTAAGCTGAATTTTCTTCAGCTACTTAAGGAATATTGAACTGGCTGCTGATCGTGGGTTAAGGTTTCCATTAACTACGAGAATGTCCAAATATCTATCGGAGTGGAATCCACCTTAAACTATCACACTTCCCGTCGGTAATGGTTTGTTCCTATTTCATATGCGTCAGTATAGCTCTCACAAAGACCAAATTTACAGAGTTGGCCCCGAAATGTATGTGCTTAGCGGTACGGTGGCCTGTCGTGTTTGGTTGCGAGGGTGTCGCGAGGGTGTTGTACACGTACAAAACTGTCATTGTTTCCTCTCGTGACTCTTCTACGGCTCGCTTTTGGCAAATCTGATTGAAACATCACGCTTGCAAATCGGTTATAAATGACGTTTCAACAGTTGCATTAAATGATTTATTATCTGTTGATTATCTTTAAAAAAAATCAATGCAGTGAAAAGGACATAATTTTGATTTTTTTTTAATGTTTAACTTGACCCACCACTTCTGCAAAAGACATGGCCAGTGTGAAGTGTGTGATGGGCAATATCAAAAGAAATAGCACTTGTTAAGTCTGGAGGTGGTATGTACAATCTTACAGTCAATGCTAAGGTTTGGAATAAAAACCTATATGTATCAGAAATAAGATCAGTATCAGACTCGGCTAGCGTCTCTGGTAGTTATGTTCTTGTCTAATAGAATTCAGTACTGTACTCAACAATGTATAATAACTTTCTAATAAAATACAAGTATTTATCTTTAAAGGCCCAATATGCCTCAGATAAGATATGTTTTAATTTTCCCGAAAGTTTTTTTTTTATTTTTGACGTCCTGTTAAAGTTTCCAAAACATTTCTCATAAGCTATTTCTCTCAACCATCTTTTGCTTTTGTTGCATATTAACAATTCTGTACAGTTACATTGATTTAATTTAGTATTTTGTATGGAAGTCAAATTATACTTTACTTACGATTTATTACATTTACGACGAATAATTTTACATTCAGCGTTCCTTTCAACAGATGATAAGCAGCTTAAATGCTTTAAAACCATTATTTAAATGTCATAAAACACTTGTTTGCCCTTCTTCGGGCTAAGAATAAAAAACAAAAACAATTCGTTTCTGATGCATAACGTGCCTTTAAGAAGTGTTTAAAATGTGATTTAAACAACGTAAGCCTTGTCAAATTTCTTATTTCCAAATGAAAAGTGTTCCATAACTCCATATCAGAATTATGAAAAAGTACGTATGTTTCAGAGATATTTAATTAAAATATAGACAATTCATGATCAGAGAGTCGCGATGCATTGTGGGGCTGATCTATTGCTATAATGTTAATCCGATCCGCTAAATGTGTCAAACAATACAACATAAAGATAGTCTCTAAATCTTTAATCAAAATATTACAATTAATATAGTGTACGGATACTGTATGAAAAAAAATGTACACAGTGACATTTGTCTTTAAAATTGCATGTATATAGTTTAGTAGCTTCCCGTAATACACTTTTTTATTTATTTTAACTTGTACCACATATTACATTTTATATGGATATAATGTTGTTGTAATATTTCTACAAATATGGTGCTGTTGTTGTTGTGGTTGTTGTTGTAGTAACAGGACATTTCATAATTTAATGGTTATGATTGTGCTAAATCGTTAAATAATTTATTATAAGCAATATATATATACGTATATACATGAATCATGTTTCTTGAAAGGTTTAAAGTCATTTTATAATCCTAATACAGACGATATTACTTTTGAAGTGAAAATAATATATGTCAACGTTTATTATTCCTGATGTTGCACATCTCTATAATGTGATAAGCAAGTGTGCCAACAGATCAATGAAACCTAAAGTAATTGACTGAAAATGAAATACAAGGGGAACCCATATAAATAAATAACATCGCATTATGTAGGAGGAAACATAAATCAATAGGATAATACGAATTACTTTTATACATTTACTACATATTGTCTTTACAATATTTTATTTAGGAAGCATGGGACGGAAGGGGGTGTAACTAAAGATTCACTTATGCTGTTAATATCTTAAAAGCGGTAACTTCCCTTACACTGATGTAACAGCGAACAAATTTAAGATAATAATACATGTACATGTAAAGGGTTTCATAGGATATGTGACAAAATATTTAAATTTCATTATGAAACATAATATCAACGAAATGCTATTTACACTTGTAAAACATTCTTTAAAATAAAGACATATCGTTAGTGAACATAACATAGACACAAATATATTGTCTTAAAGATATACAGTATTACGCTCATCTTAGGTAAGATATTATTATTGAAGAATTAAAATATAGGCAATCTTTAATGAAATTTTATAATTTGAACAATAAAATGCAAATTTTACTCGTCAAGTTGAATTGGTTGTTGCTTTTAAATGGCACTGTATATTCATACTGTGTCTGCCTATGGTTTTATACAGTTTGAAGCGTCAAATGTGCAAAACAAAAGCCCTTACTGCGTAAGTCACGCAGTAAAAAAATGGTGATAAATTATGCAAAATCATCATTAATCGCACATAACATATAAATTACTACTTGAATCTTGAATCATTTGACTTTTATTCAAATCTAAGTACATTATCCCTCAAGTTTGATTGTCTTGAAAAAAATCGCTTATCTGGGAGCATAAAGCTTTAAGTGTTAAATCAAATTATAATTGTTTTAAATTGGTTTGAAGACAATTATAACAATTGAAAGTATAAACATTTATTAGTTAGTGTAAAATAAAGATCGTATGTAAGTATACATATATAAATGACTCTGTCTTTGTTTAAGTAAAGCGTATGTACAGTAACGTAATCAGCGACAATGTCAGTCAGAACTATGGTTGACAAAGTCACGCCTTCTTGTATACCAGGATGGAATTTCCAGAATAGTTACTAAGATACAAATTGGAAGATGCTTTATTAAAACAGACAGACTGCAAGCGATCAAGCCTATTTTTCTCAATCGGCAATATTTTGATTTTTCTACAATCTTGCGAAACTAGATGTAAGGTATTATTTCCTTTGCTGCAAACAAGAACTGAACCATCCTCACATACGGTAAATGACCTCGGTCTCGAAAAACTTTCGTCCTGATAAGTTGCCAGTAATTTTCCATCAAACGAAAATTTCATCAACGAAGACTTTCTATGATCAGATACAAAGAAACTACTCCCACACACGTTAACTTCTACACAACCTGGCCAACCTAAAGTACCAGATGTAATATTGCGTACAACAACTCCGTCCAGTGTTAAAATTTGAAGTTTTGATGGTAACACAAAAGATACCACCAATGTATTCTGGTAGTGAGCTATCCCTCTACAGTCTCCGTTGACTTTTATTTTTCTGATGAGCGTCAGTTTCTTGTCTTTAACTGAGAGGAAATTAATCTTCTTAATCATTGTTAATGTAACTGCAATCTGGTCGGTGGCTACGAACGTTATATCCCACGGCTTAGAATTCAAGAGAATATGTGATGAAATACATTTTTGTTTTAAGTCTACTACTTTGACCGAGGTATTGTTACCATCTACGCATAAAAGTGCATCTGATGATAATTGAACCATGTTTGAAATTAAAACAGCTTCCTTGTCTGTCTTCGACTGAACATTGATTTCACCATCATATACAGGTTCAAATTCAGCAATGCTGCAATCCTTTGAAGGGTTGTAACAAGATGACTTTGAAGAAAGATTTCCCAGAGGGCAGCTTCCAGCAACCATCGCATCCAAGTCACTATTACGTACAAACGTATACTTAGTTGATAGCATACATGTATTTACATCTTGCTTCATATCTTGCTCTATCTGACTCAGGCGAACTTTTGACTTCTTTGCTTCAACAAACAGGTCAGTGGTTTTCTTTGACTGTGACTTTAAACAGTCATCAATGATATTTAATTCAGTCTTGATAGTTCTCAGGAAATCCTCATTGTCAGTTATACCATTTTCATTTTCTTTCCTGAGACGTTCCCATTCCTTTAGTATTGATTGTTCCATCTTGCTTAGATAATCTTCAATCTCCTTTCGGAACCTTTTGATTTCTTGGACTGCGCTAACAAATTCTTCAGCACATGCTTTCTTGCCTTTTTCTGTTGCAATTATCTTAGAATCAACATTCGTTTGGAGTTTCTCGAGTCTAGCCAGAATAACTTCATATTCCTCTCCGTTGATGAATTTGTCAGCTATATCTGGGATAAACTCAACCTTGCATGTCTTGTGGTCAATTACCATGCAATTACCGCACCCAACTGTATCATGATCACTGCAGAAATACTTGATGGTCTCTAATTTGTGTTTCTCGCAGGTTTCAGTACATAGTTGTTTGATGGTTTGTTGTTCAACATTCTTCGGCATATTAGATTTATCCAAAATAGTATGATGCTTACTAAGGGTTGCTTTGCTATGGTATTTGATACACGTTTTACAAAGATATTCCTGGCAGTTCTGACAGAAACCATCGGCTTCTAAACTCTCACCGTCAGCTATACAAGGTTGACATACTTTACAACTTTGAGATGATGCCGAAGATGATGTTTGATCTTGATGTCTATTTTCCTTCTTTCCGGAAACCTCCATTTTATGCACTATTTAAGCACTGGTTTAGAACGGTTTGTTTACTGTTGAATACTGTTTTGATCTGTCTTATTTCCGATATAACCATGTATAAGTCCAATATAAGAAAACTTTAGTCTATAGGTTTATGTAGTCATTGTTTAACGTAAGAAAACTCTTAATTCATTACTACATTATTCGTAAAAAATGCAATTTCTCAAGTCGTTTAAGTACTTCCTTGTCGGCAATATATAATCGATATCAACCAAAGCTTTCGGTTGTTTCCGTTCAACTCCGGTTCAGAAGATTATTAATAAAGGTGTATTCAAAGTTTATCTTGAATGTTTATATCTGTCGTTTATACAAAACTGCATGTAGTTCTAAATGAAATACAATACGTGTTAAGTTAGACTTATCCCAACGTAAAGTAGAGCAGAATTGATGTTTAAATAGGAAACAGATATCAATTTTGAGTGAATTGCTGAAGAATAATGCAAGATTCGAGTTCAAATGGGCAGGAATATTATTATAAAGTATTTGAATGATGAACCGTGCATTTTTTTTTACAAATATGAACTTTTTTATGGACCGAGAATATTGACAGAGAAATTAATATCACCAGGGTCAATATCAATTTGTTTCAGTACATACCACATTATATTCACCAAGTTCATATTTGTATATGATATCAACTTTATTTTTCCTCACGTTAACTCTTAATTATATAGCTTAATGTGACGTCACATGGTGTTACTTAATCTGCCATCCTGGAAATGAATATCATCCAATCAATATATTTTTTTGCAATATTTCTCATGGGCGTGTAATCTATATAGACTTAAGAAAAACGTAATGTTCTAGTTCTCTCTCCTAATTTTCATGTTCTATGCATGGGCATCGTTTTACCCGGAAACAAGATTAGATCTTTATAATAATATTAAATTTTAATTTGTTTGCAACATCGTTCGTGTCTCATTTAATAATTGTCAGACTTGTGATTGTTTCAAGATTCATTATAGAACTACAACTTTTGCAGATACGGAATTATTCTAGACTTCTAGGAAGCTTTCTTTACACTCCTAAAACGCGAGTAAAACAATTATTTCCTTAAAGAAGCTGTTAAGCTGTAAATATCCTTAACAGTGATTAGACCCAATATAATTTTTATACTACATATATAATCAGTATAAAACAAGAAACAAGTAGGAATATGTCTTATTATTGGTAGCATATATCGACAGATCGAACTTACACTCACGATGATGATGCTCATTAATTCGCCTGGCGTCTGTAATACGTCCATCGCTATCAAGGAATAATGCCTTCGTCGAATTTGAATTTTGAAAACGGCCATCTATGTACTAGGAATAAGGAACATCGACGCGTCTATCCTCCTGAAAAGCATTGGATGAAGGAAAACTTAATCAAAAAACTAGATTTAACTTTAACAAGTGCGACATAACAAAACATTCAATTTTAATGATGCTGTTCTATTGCAAATAAATTGTGTGGTTGGCGGCCGGGAAATACTAGAGAGATAAGTAACTTTACCGATTGTAAAGCATTGGATGATCTAAAACATGCCGAGCTGTTTTTTATACTCAGTTCGAGAATACAGCAGTTTCCAACCCAATGATGATGCAATAAATAAGCAGACGACAGTTTGATCCGAATTGAGCTCTCCCTATGTTTGTTCATGAGTCAAATGGCTTTGTAAATTTTACCAGGGCAACGTTTATAGTCTGGTTAGATACACTGAAAGGGATAAAAAGAAATAAGAGCCACCACCAAGCTGGGACCACGCTCGACAATTTCTTATATTATTAAATAAAATACAGGAGGTAAAGAACACTTCAAGAAAATACCATTTTTATACAAAGCATATTAATTAAATTTCATATTTTACCTTGATAGTCAAGGTCATTTACAGATGAAATCATACTTAAATTGCTGGTGTTGTCATATGTGTTGTTTGGTCCTAGTGTGAATCAAATCAGTCAATTATAAAAATATTAAGGTTATTGCTATGTTAACAATTTCATAACGGTCAATGCCACTTAGAGGTTAATGTTAAACTTTAATAATACAGCATGTCAGTGTTGTAACAAGTATTTTTTCGTTGATGTATCAATCAAAACCGCAAAAAAGGATACAGTTACCGCAAGAAAGGCAAAGATCAATAATTTCACTTTTACTGCGATCTAGGAGCAGTAAGTTTCTGTATTTTTCTGGGATGTATGGGTCAGTTTTGCACGATTCTATCCAACATGTCTAAGAGATGCTTAAACGGGGACATATCGGAAGACATGTGTTGGCCATTGCAGGAAGGTGATTCCGTTTGTCTGAAGTAAGCTTTATTTTTTTGAGCTAGTTAAGAAATATTAAACTGGCTGCTAAAAGTGTATTGTATCTTCATATGGCGTTGAGTAAGACAAGGTCCGACAACAAGACGGCGGCAGTGGATTCCAAGTTCACAGAAATGTCTGTGCTTAGCGGTACCTTAGTGGTAGCATGTCTTGTTTTGTTGCGAGGGTGTTGTACACGTACAATATTGTCCTTGACTCCTCTCGTGACTCTTCTACGGCTCGCTCTTGGCAAATCTGTGACGCTGATTGAAACATCACGCTTGCAAATCGGTTATAAATGTTGTTTCAACATTTGCATTAAATGTTTAATTATCTGTTGATTATTTTAAAAAATAATTCAATGCAGTGAAAAGAACATAATTTTGAAACTGTTTGAATGTTTTACTTGACCCATCGCTTCTGCAAAAGATATGTCCACTATGAAGTATGTGATGGAAGGTTGTATGTACAGTCTTACAGTCAATGCTAAGGTTTTGGAATAAGAACAACCAAACCAAAAAAAAAAAGTCTTATCTATATGTATCAGAAATAAGATCAGTATCAGACACGGCTAGCGCCTCTGGCAGCTATGTACTTGTCTAATAGAATTCAGTATTGTACTCAACAATGTATAATAATACAATATAAATATATTATCTTAAAGGCCCAAAATGCCTCAGAAATGTTTTTATTTTTCCCGAAAGCTTTTTATTTTTGACGTCCTGTTGAAGTTTCCAAAAATTTCTCATTAGCAAATTGTCTTTACCATCTTTTGCTTTTTTTTTGTTTTATTGACAGTTTGTACAGTTACATTTATTTAATTGAGTATTTTGTATGGAAGTCAAATTATACTTTGCTTACGATTTTCTACTTTTACGACGAATAATTTTACATTCAGCGTTCCTTTCAACATATGATAAGCATCTTAAATGCTTTAAAACCATTATTTAAATGTCATAAAACATGTGTTTGCCCTTCTTCGGGCTAAGAATAAAAAAAACCAATCCGTTTCTGAGGCATAACGTGCCTTTAAGAAGTGTTTAAAATGTGATTTAAACAACGTAAGCCTTGTCGAATTTCTTATTTCCAAATGAAAAGTGTTCCATAACTCCATATCAGAATAATGAAAAAGAACGTATGTTTCAGAGATATTTAATTAAAATATAGACAATTCATGATCAGAGAGTCGCGATGCATTGTGGGGCTGATCTATTGCTATAATGTTAATCCGATCCGCTAAATGTGTCAAACAATAGAACATAAAGATAGTCTCTAAATCTTTAATCAAAATATAAGAATTAATATATTGTACGGATACTGTATGAAAAAAAAATGTACACAGTGACATTTGTCTTTAAAATTGCATGTATATAGTTTAGTAGCTTCCCGTAATACACTTTTTTATTTATTTTAACTTGTACCACATATTACATTTTATATGGATATAATGTTGTTGTAATATTTATACAAATATGATGCTGTTGTTGATGTGGTTGTTGTTGTAGTAACAGGACATTTCATAATTTAATGGTTATGATTGTGCTAAATTGTTAAATAATTAATTATAAGCAATATAATATATATATATATACATGTATATACATGAATCATGTTTCTTGAAAGGTTTAAAGTCATTTTATAATCCTAATACAGGCGATATTACCTTTGAAGTGAAAATAATATATGTCAACGTTTATTATTCCTGATGTTGCACATCTCTATAATGTGATAAGCAAGTGTGCCAACAGATCAATGAAACCTAAAGTAATTGACTGGAAATGAAATACAAGGGGAACCCATATAAATACAAACATCGCATTATGTAGGAGGAAACATAAATGAATAGGATAATACGAATTACTTTTATACATTTTACTACATATTGTCTTTACAATATTTTATTTAACCCATTGCTTCATGAGCATTTTGTGAAAAATGGCTGTTTTCATTGAAAAGTCTCCCGTTACAAGTTCAAATTGCTATAATACTATTAAAACTGCTTCAACACTAATCAAACTTGGCACAAATGTTGACTGGACCATTGCCCTTGCAACAACATGCTCAGGCTTAAATTTTCTGTTACCATGGCAACGAGGGGACATCTCAAAATTGCCAAAAATCACTATTTTGCGTTGATTTTTTCCATCAAAATTGATTTCAAAGTGCTGCAACTTCTCAATGGATTGAGATAGAGTCAAATGCTTTTGAGCGTTGGTTACACGTTACCTTATGATCAATCTGGGGTCATTTACAGCCTCTCACAAGTCCAAAATTTTCTTGGCGATGAGGGGGACTCCGCCCCCCTTCAAACCCCCCCAAACAGAAGGGGGCACATCCCCCTTCTGGCAACCCCCTGATGTATCTTTTGGTTTGGGGGCCGCGCCGAAAAAGAGGTCACTTTTTTTAACAACATTTCTCAAACAAAAACAAGTGTTTGGGGCCTAAATAAGGCATTTTTTCATCCTTTGAGACAACAAAAAGGGGGGGGGGTGAAAAAGGCGTTAAAAGGCGTGTATATGAAGTAATGGGTTAACAAAAAATGATGAAAATACTTGAAATTACCCTTAATCGCGTTTTTTCATGTTTAAACATGGCCTGTCATATAAATTTGAAGAAAAATTGTTGTTTTGTAGATTTTTTTATTTTATTCATTAACAAAAAATGATGAAAATACTTGAAATTACCCTTAATCGCGTTTTTTCATGTTTAAACATGGCCTGTCATATAAATTTGAAGAAAAATTGTTGTTTTGTAGATTTTTTTATTTTATTCATTAACCCATTGCTTCATGAGCATTTTGTGAAAAATGGCTGTTTTCATTGAAAAGTCTCCCGTTACAAGTTCAAATTGCTATAATACTATTAAAACTGCTTCAACACTAATCAAACTTGGCACAAATGTTGACTGGACCATTGCCCTTGCAACAACATGCTCAGGCTTAAATTTTCTGTTACCATGGCAACGAGGGGACATCTCAAAATTGCCAAAAATCACTATTTTGCGTTGATTTTTTCCATCAAAATTGATTTCAAAGTGCTGCAACTTCTCAATGGATTGAGATAGAGTCAAATGCTTTTGAGCGTTGGTTACACGTTACCTTATGATCAATCTGGGGTCATTTACAGCCTCTCACAAGTCCAAAATTTTCTTGGCGATGAGGGGGACTCCGCCCCCCTTCAAACCCCCCCAAACAGAAGGGGGCACATCCCCCTTCTGGCAACCCCCTGATGTATCTTTTGGTTTGGGGGCCGCGCCGAAAAAGAGGTCACTTTTTTTAACAACATTTCTCAAACAAAAACAAGTGTTTGGGGCCTAAATAAGGCATTTTTTCATCATTTGAGACAACAAAAAGGGGGGGGGGGGAAAAAGGCGTTAAAAGGCGTGTATATGAAGTAATGGGTTAACAAAAAATGATGAAAATACTTGAAATTACCCTTAATCGCGTTTTTTCATGTTTCAACATGGCCTGTCATATAAATTTGAAGAAAAATTGTTGTTTTGTAGATTTTTTTATTTTATTCATTAACCCATTGCTTCATGAGCATTTTGTGAAAAATGGCTGTTTTCATTGAAAAGTCTCCCGTTACAAGTTCAAATTGCTATAATACTATTAAAACTGCTTCAACACTAATCAAACTTGGCACAAATGTTGACTGGACCATTGCCCTTGCAACAACATGCTCAGGCTTAAATTTTCTGTTACCATGGCAACGAGGGGACATCTCAAAATTGCCAAAAATCACTATTTTGCGTTGATTTTTTCCATCAAAATTGATTTCAAAGTGCTGCAACTTCTCAATGGATTGAGATAGAGTCAAATGCTTTTCAGCGTTGGTTACACGTTACCTTATGATCAATCTGGGGTCATTTACAGCCTCTCACAAGTCCAAAATTTTCTTGGCGATGAGGGGGACACCGCCCCCCTTCAAACCCCCCCAAACAGAAGGGGGCACATCCCCCTTCTGGCAACCCCCTGATGTATCTTTTGGTTGGGGGGCCGCGCCGAAAAAGAGGTCACTTTTTTTAACAACATTTCTCAAACAAAAACAAGTGTTTGGGGCCTAAATAAGGCATTTTTTCATCATTTGAGACAACAAAAAGGGGGGGGGTGAAAAAGGCGTTAAAAGGCGTGTATATGAAGTAATGGGTTAAGAAGCATGGGACGAAAGGGGGTGTAACTAAAGATTCACTTATGCTGTTAATCTTTTAAAGCGGTAACTTCCCTTACAATGATGTAACAGCGAACAAATTTAAAATAATAATACATGTAATACATGTACATGTAAAGGGTTTCATAGGATATGTGACAAAATATTTAAATTTCATTATGGAACATAATATCAACGAAATGCTATTTACACTTGTAAAACATTCTTTAAAATAAAGACATATCGTTAGTGAACATAACATAGACACAAAAATATATTGTCTTAAAGATATACAGTATTACGCTCATCTTAGGTAAGATATTATTATTGAAGAATTAAAATCTAGGCAATCTTTACTGAATTTTTATAATTTGAACAATAAAATGCAAATTTTACTCGTCAAGTTGAATTGGTTGTTGCTTTTAAATGGCACTGTATATTCATACTGTGTCTGCCTATGGTTTTATACAGTTTAAAGCGTCAAATGTGCAAAACAAAAGCCCTTACTGCGTAAGTCACGCAGTAGAAAAATGGTGATAAATTATGCAAAATCATCATTAATCGCACATTACATATAAATTACTACTTGAATCTTGAATCATTTGACTTTTATTCAAATCTAAGTACATTATCCCTCAAGTTTAATTGTCTTGAGAAAATTTGCTTATCTGGGAGCATAAAGCTTTAAGTGTTTAATCAAATTATAATTGTTTTAAAATGGTTAGAAGAGAATAATAACAATTGAAAGTATAAACATTTATTAGTTAGTGTAAAATAATGATCATATGTAAGTATACATATATTAAATGACTTTGTCTTTGTTTAAGTAAAGCGTATGTACAGTAACGTAATCAGCGACAATGTCAGTCAGAACAATGGTTGACAAAGTCATGCCTGCTTGTATACTAGGATGGAATTTCCAGAATAGTTACTAAGATACAAAGTGGAAGTTGTTTTATTAAAACAGACAGACTGCAAGTTATTAAGCCTATCTGTCTCAATCGGCAAGATTTTGATTTTTCTGCAATCCTGCGAAACTAGATGTAAGGTACTATTATTTCCACCGCTACAAACAAGAACTGAACCATCCCCACAAACGGTAAATGACCTCGGATACCTAAAGCTTTCGTCCTGATAAGTGGCCAGTAATTTTCCATCAAACGAAAATTTCATCAACGAAGAGTTGTTATTATCAGATACAAAGAAACTACTCCCACACACGTTAACTTCTACACAAAATGGCCAACCTAAAGTAGCAGCTGTAATATTGCGTACAACAACTCCGTCCAATGTTAAAATTTGAAGTTTTGGTGGTTCCACAAAAGATACCACCAATGTATTCTGGTAGTGAGATATCCCTCTACATTGTCCGTTGACTTTTATTTCTCTGATTGGTGTCAGTTTCTTGTCTGTAACTGAGAGGAATTGAATCTTCTTAATACCAGGTAATGTAACTGCAATCTGGTCGGTGGCTACGAACGTTATATCCCACGGCCCATCCAAGAGAACCTGTGACCTCGTATATTTGTGTTTCATGTCTATCATTTTAACGGAGGTGTTTGCATAATCTACGCATAAAAGTGTGTCTGATGATAAAAGAAGCATGTTTGAAATAACTGCATCATTTTTGTCAGCATTTGAATGAACATTAATTTCACTATTAAATACTGGTTGAAATTCAGCAATGCTGCATTCCATTGTAGGGTTGTAACGAGATGACTTTGAAGAAAGTTTTCCCAGATTGCAGCTTCCAGAAACCATCGCGTTCAAGTCACTGTTACGTACAAACGTATATTCAGTGAATACCATATTTACACTTTGCTTCATGTCTTGCTCTAACTGACTCAGTCGAGCTTCAGTTTGCTTTGCTTCAACAAACAGGTCAGTGGTTTTCTTTGACTGTGACTTTAAACAGTCAGCAATGTCATCTAGTTCAGACTTGATAGTTTTCAGGAAATCCTCATTTTTAGTTATAGCATTTACATTTTCTTTCCTGAGACGTTCACATTCCTTGAGTATTGTTTGTTCCATCTTGTTTAAATAATCTTCAATCTCCTTTCGGAACCTTTTGATTTCTTGAACTGCAAAAACGAATTCATTAGCAAATGCTTCCCTGCCTGTACCTGTTGCTTTTATCTTGGAATCAACCTTTGTTTGGAGTTTCTCGAGTCTAGTCAAAATAGCTTTATATTTCTCTCCGTTGGTAAATTCGTCAGCTATATCTGGGATAAACTCAACCTTGCATGTCTTGTGGTCAATTACCATACAATTACCACACCCAACTGTATCATGATCTCTACAGAAATACTTGATTATCTCTAATTTGTGTTTATTGCAGGTCGAAGTACATAGTTGTTTGACAGTTTGTGGTTCAACATTCGTCGGCATATTAGCCTTATCCAGAATAGTATGATGTTTACTGACAGTTACTTTGCGATGATATTTGATACACGTTTTACAAAGATACTCCTGGCAGTTCTGACAGAAACCATCGGCGTCTAACCTCTCACCGTCAGCTATACAAGGTTGACATACTTGAGTTGATCCCGAAGATGTCGTTTGATCTTGATGTTTATTATCCTTCTTTCCCGAAACCTCCATTTTATGCAGTATTTATAGCGGTGGTTTAGAACGGTTAGTTTACGGTTGAATAATGTGTTGACATGTTTTCTTTCCCACGTAACCATATATAAGTCCAATACAATAATTGTTTAGGCTATAGACTTACGTATTCATTGTTTAACGTAAGAAAATCCTTAATTCATTACGATTTTATTCGTAAAAAAATGCAATTTCTCTAGCCGTTCAAGTACTTCCTTGTCGACAATTTATAATCGCTTATCAACCAAGGCTTTCGGTTGTTTTCGTACAACTCCGGGTTAGAAGATTATTGATTATAGTATATTCATATTTCTGTCGTCTTTTGAAATGTCATAAAAGTATGCGTATATACAATACAACATGTAGTTCGAAATGAAATTCAATACGTGTTGAAATAGATTTATAAATACAAAAGTAAAGGAGAACTCCGGTTTAGAAGATTATTGATTGATATTGTCTAGTGTATTCATTGGCGCCCGCGCCGAAGCGCGGCGCCTTTTATGTAATGAAATCAGATTTTGTGAAAGGGCGACAGCAACTTCTCGAGCCTTTTATAGTTGTTTATAATAAAAGCCGATCATTCCGATCGGTATGAGGGTGCTTGATTATTAATTAGTCGCGATATGTACAATGAATAGCGAACTGGAGAATTTCGCAATGCAAACATTTTCAAATTAAATAACCTTTTCCGTCAATAAATCGCGCTCTTCAAGGTATTTTTATTTATCATTTTGTAGTACAAAGTGGATTATTATGGTATGTTATTCCGAAAGCTGTAAATAGAATGATGAGTTGATGACCTAAATATTCCGAAAATCTATTTATAGAGGGATGTACTTCTGTCGTTAATTCCCGGTCTCTCCTGGTCTATTTTGACGACCGGTGAATAGTACCACACGTTTATTGTCCGGTCTCTCCCGGTTTTGGAGTAGATGTTTGATATCGTTACAGAATAGAACAAATATTTTACAGATAAATAAGCTTTTTTTTCAAAATGAATGTTTGTCACTTAGTTTGGTTACAATAATTAATAAACACAGATCAACTCTCAAAATTATTGCTTATTATTATACATAAACATACAATTCGAAAAAAAACCAACAACACAAATCGCATGTTTTATTTTATCTATATGAGATAAAAACAATAAATATGAACAATAATTGAGAAAAAATGTACATTTTTATGGCATTAATATGACACTATCAACTTTGAAACATTTTATTTAATTTGTTATTCGTGTTTAGTAAAGATGCCGAGGAATTATTCAAAGTTACAAATCTGATTTTATGAATTATTCAATTGATTGATAATTTAAGAAATGATAAAGAAAAATACAAATGTACATGTATATGGTTTAAGAATAAACAATATTATATATTGAAAGATTAACCATAATTTACTGACTTTTTCCAGTTAAGTTTTGACTTATAATCGTCGGTCATTATGACAATTGAATTCTTAAAATAATAGTAAACGTAAAAACTCAGTATTAAAATAGCGCATAAAACACAGAAAAGAAAACAATATTCATAAAATCTGTATTTTTTTTATTAAAAAAGATATTACAATTAGTGTATAATAAACATTTATGCTCAACATGGTAATATAACAAGTGTCATATTGTTACTAAGTGTGAACAGATACTTTAAGAGGGGGTCTTCGCTAATAGCGATAACATAATAAGGGACAATTACACAAGTGTGGTGTTGATCATGCGTTACTCATATGGATTATAAATGATTGTATACATGTATATCCGTTGCTATTAATAATCACGATCATAAAGAAATAACAAGTAATATTCTAATTTCTAGCATGCCAATCAAATTTATAAATAATGAACAATGTCTTTCGTTCGTTCATTCATAAGTGATATACAATTCTGGTAAAAACCAATGAACCATTGAACAGTTTATCATCATATATCTACTAGTTCATCTGCACCTGCTGCATTTCTTGCTTGGACGCCCTTTGATGCTTTGCATCAATGCTTTTCTTGTAGGTAATCTTGAATGTTTATCTTTGTAGTACACATGTAGCTCAAAATGAAATACAATATGTATTAAGATAGGCATGGAGAGCAGAATTAATGTATCAATTCTCAGTACATTGTTGTGTTTGAGTTAAGATAAGCAGAAGTATAATTATGAAGCATTGAAACGATAAAACGTGCATTATCATACTTTATTATACCTCACGTAAACTCTTTACTATATATATAGCCTAATGTGTACCAATTGTAAAGTATTGAATGGCCTAAAACACATACTCAGTACGTACGAGAAATCGAGCATTTTCCCGCCAATATTCATATACCATCAATATGCAGACAATAAACAGACGACAGTTTAGCGACTTTGAAATAGAAATAATAAATACAATAACAAATTGTTAATGAACACATATTCAACTCAAATGGTCCGAAACCAGCTCTCTCCCTGTGTTTGTTATTGAGTTGAATGGTTTTGTTAATTTCACTAGGGTAAAGTTTATGTGTCTGGTTTGGAATACTGAAAGGGGTGAAAAGAAATAAGAGCCATCATCAGGCTGGGACCAAGCACGACAATTTCTTTTTTTTCTAAAGTCAACCACTGGAGGTAAAGAACACTTCAAGAAAATACCATTATCTTATACACAGCATATTAATTAAATTTCAAATTTTACCTCAATAGTCACGGTCGTTTACAGATAAAGTCATACTTAAAGTGCTGGTGTTGTCATATGTGTTGTTTGGTCCCAGTATGAATCAAATCTATCAATTATAAAAATAACAAAGTTATTTCTATTTAAACAAAATCATAACGGTCAAGGCCACTTAGAGGTTAATGTTAAACATTAACAATACAGCATGTCAGTTTTGTAACAAGTTTTTTTCGTAGTATAAATCAAAACCGTAAAACATGATACAGCTATTGCAACAAAGGCGAAGATCCATAATTTCACATTGACTGTGATCTAGGAGCAGTCAGTTTCTGTATGTTTCTGGGCTGTATGGGTCTATGTTGCACGGCTCTATCCAACATGTCTAAGAGATGCTTAAACGGGAGCATATCAGTATGAGTTTGACATGGCAGCAAGGTGATTCCGTTTTGTCTGAAGTAAGCCGTATTTTCTTGAGCTACTTAAGGAATATAAACTGGCTGCTGAAAGTGAATTGTATCTTCGTGCGTTAAGGTTTCCATTAATTACGAAAATGTCCAAATATCTATCGGTGTGGAATCAACCTTAAACTATAACACTTCCCGTCAGTAATTTCATATGTGTCAGTATAGCACTCACGAAGACGGCAGTTTACTTTCAACTCCCTATTTTCTGCAGAAATAATTTATTTGAGAAACGCTTCTCTATTGTCAAATATCTCAACGTGCATGCAACGTGCGTGGCCGAGTAGTTAACGCGTCGGACTAGTAATCTACGGATTAATGACCGCATGGGTTCAAACCTCGACCGTCAGGGGCAAGAGCAAGAAACTTTACACTCATTGCTTAGTAAAGGTTGATCCCAGTAACGGATTCGAGGGGGTGTTTCAATAAGCTTATAGCTTACAACTCAATTGAATTAAAATAAATTAGTATTAATTAACGTGCATGCTAATGTCCCTAACGAATCGTCTCTTGTCGATGGCGTTGAGTAAGACAGACAAGGTCCGATGAAAGAACGGCGGCTGCGGATTCTAAGTTAACAGAATTGGTTCCGAAATTTCTGTGATTAGCGGCACCGACAGCAGTGGTAGCCTGTTGGTAACTTTTGTTGGTTGCGAGGGTGTCGCAAGGGTGTTGTACACGTACAATATTATCCTTGTTTCCTCTCGTGACTCTTCTACTGCTGGCTCTTGGCAAATCTGATTTTAACATCACGCTTGCAAATCGGTTATAATGACGTTTCAACAGTTGCATTAAATGATTGATTATTTAAAAAAATAATTCCATGCAGTGAAAAACATAATTTTGAAACTGTTTGAATGTTTTACTTAACCAACCGCTTTTGCAAAAGATATGGCAAGTGTAAAGTATGTGATAGGAGGTTGTATGTACAGTCTTACAGTCAATGCTAAGGTTTCTAAACAAAACAAAAAAACGTCTTAAACTATATGTATCAGAAATAAGATCAGTATCAGACTCGCCTAGCGCCTCTCAATCTCAACAATGTATAATAACCTTATAATACAATACAAGTATATTATCTTTAAAGGCCCAATATGCCCCAGAAAAGAAATGTTTTTGATTTTTCCCGAAAACTTTTTATTTTGACGTCTTGTTAAAGTTTCTAAAAAATTCTCATTGGTTATTTCTCTTTATCATCTTTTGCTTTTGTTGCTTATCGATAGTTAGTACAGTTATATTGATTTAATAGGGTATTTTGTATAGAAGTCAAAATACTATTTCGTTTACATTTTGCTACTTTTATGACGAATAATTTTACAATCAGCGCTCCTTTCATCAAGTGATAAGCATCTAAACCATTTTTTAAATGTTATGAATCTCCTGCTTGCCCTTTCTTAAAAAAGAAAACAATATTAGTTTCTGAGGCATAATGTGCCTTTAAGAATTTAGTGAAATGTGATTTAAACAACGTAAGACGTGTTGATTTTTTATTTCTCAAATGTCCACCTCCACGCCAGAATAATATAATGTCTGTTTCAAATGAATTAAGATTTAGACAATTTATGGTCGGACAGTCGCTTTGCATTGTAATCTGCAGGACTGATATTTTGTTATTATGTTAATCTGATCCGAAAAATGTGTCAAACAGTACAACATACAGGTAGTGTCTAAATCAACAATACAATTAATATAGTTTACGGATAAGGAATAAATAAAATGTACACAGTGACATGTGTCATTAAAATAGTGCATGTATAAAGTTAACTAGCTTCCCGTACTACTTATTTTTTTGTATTTGAACTTGTATAACAAATTACTTTTTTCATGTATATGGCTATAATGTTGGTGTTATATTTATACAAATTAAATGTTGTTATTGTTGTTGTAGTAGTAGTAGTAGTAGTAGTAACATGACATTTCATAATATAATAGTTAATGTGTGCATGATTATTTATAAGCAATATGTACACGATTCATAGTTCTATGGTCATTTTATTTTCCTTATTCAGACAATATTAATATTGTAGCAAAAATAAAAAATAAATAGAAAGGTTAATCAATTCATATTTTGTCCTTGTTTCTTGCAGGCTGAACATGTTTATGATTTGATAAGCAAATGTGCATACGGATCAATGAAACCTAAGATAATTGAATGGAATTGAAAAACAAGGGAAACCAATTAGTAACAATTAACGCATTATTTAGGAGGAAACAATAATCGGTAGGAAAATACGAATCATTTGTATACATTTTATTACATAATCCTTTTTCTTTACAATATTGTCTATTGTGTACGGGGCGTTAAGGGGTATAACTAAAGATTCACTTATGCTGTCAATCTGTAAAAAGCGGTGACTTCCCTTACAATGATGAAACGACGAACAAATTAAAAATAATACATGTAGGATATGTGAAAAAAGTTGTCGAATTTCATTATAAAACATAAAATACACGAGGGGCTAGTTACATTTGTAACACATTCTTAAGAATTAAAACATATCGTGTGTGAACATAATACAGACGTAAATATATTGTATTAAAGATATAATACGCTCATCTTTAGGTTAGATATTTTTATGCAGAAATTTATTGAAATCCTTAATGAAATTTTATTATGTGAAACAATAGAATGCAAAATAGAATGCAAAAAACTGTGTTTGGGAAGCTAAATTTTCTTTCACTGGTCAAAATAATTGGTTATTGCTTTTTAATGGCACTTTATATTCATACTGTGTTTACCTGTAGTTTTATAGAGTTTAAAATGCAAATTTCGCAAATAACATGCTACTCTTTCCTTTTAAAATTAAATCATTTGACTTTACTTCAAATCATAGTAATTTTTTCTCACGTTTGATTTTCTTGAAATATTTTGGCTCATCTGGAAGCATGCGACTCTAAGTGTTTCATAAAATTATCGTTGTTTTAATTGAAAAATTTAATAAATAATAATTATAATTGAAAGTATAAACATTTGTAAATAAATGTGATGCCGTACCATTTCAATTATCCCGATTACAAATAAAAATAATTTTAAAAAAATGTTATTTTACACTGACTACACGTTATGGTATTTTTAGTATGCATGACGGATTTATGAGTTTCCAACAAACCTCTAATGTAAGTGCACAGTATTATTTCCAACAAGAACTTGGGGCAATTTTCTCTGACGCTTCTATAACTTACTTTCCAATAAATTTGTTGTAATTTCTTATTCAAATGTACATTTCTTAAATATTTTATTCTATATATATAACACATATAATAATGGTTGTATGTAAGTATATTTATAAATGACTTTGCCTTTGCAATAACGAAAGTCAGAACAATGGTTGACAAAGTCATGCCTGCTTGTATACCAGGATGGACTTTCCATAATAATTACTTAGATACAACGTGGAAGTTGCTTCATTAAAACAGACAGACTGCAAGTTATTAAGCCTATCTGTCTCAATCGGCAAGATTTTGATTTTTCTGCAATCTTGCGAAACTAGATGTAAGGTATTATTTCCACTGCTACAAACAAGAACTGAACCATCCTCACAAACGGTAAATGCCCTCGGATACTTAAAACTTTCGTCCTGATAAGTGGCAAGTAATTTTCCATCAAACGAAAATTTCATCAACGAATACTTTCCATTGTCGGATACAAAGAAACTACTTCCACACACGTTAACTTCTACATAACCAGGCCAAACTAAAGTATCAGCTGTAATATTGCGCGTTACCATTCCGTCCAGTGTTAAAATTTGAAGTTTTGGTGGTCCGACAAAAGATACCACCAATGTATTCTGGTAGTGAGCTATCCCTCTACATTCTCCGTTGACTTTTATTTCTCTGATTGATGTCAGTTTCTTGTCTTTAACTGAGAGAAAATGAATCTTCTTAATACCAGGTAATGTAACTGCAATCTGGTCGGTGGCAACGAACGTTATATTCCAAGGCCCAGATTTCAAGAGAATCTGTGATGAAATACATTTTTGTTTTAGGTCTACCACTTTAACGGATTTGTTTGCATTATCTACGCATAAAAGTGCATCTGGTGATAAAAGAAGCATGTTTGAAATTATGGCACCCTCTTTGTCAGCATTTGAATGAACATTAATTTCACTATCAAATACTGGTTCAAATTCAGCAATGCTGCATTCCATTGAATGGTTGTAACAAGATGACTTTGAAGAAAGTTTTCCCAGATTGCAGCTTCCAGAAACCATCGCGTCCAAGTCACTGTTACGTACAAACGTATACTCAGTTAATACCATATTTACATTTTGCTTCATGTCTTGCTCTATTTGACTCAGTCGTGTTTCTGTTTGCTTTGCTTCAACAAACAGGTCAGTGGTTTTCTTTGACTGCGACTTTAAACGTTCAGCAATGTCATCTAGTTCAGACTTGATAGTTTTCAGGAAACCCTCTTTGTAAGTTATAGCATTTTCATTTTCTTTCCTGAGACGTTCACATACCTTGAGTATTGTTTGTTCCATCTTGCTTAAATAATCTTCAATCTCCTTGCGGAATCTTTTGATTTCTTGAACTGCGGTAACGAATTCTTCAGCACATGCTTTCTTGCCTGTCTCTGATGCCATTATCTTGGAGTCAACCTTTGTTTGGAGTTTCACGAGTCTATCAAGAATAGCTTTATATTCCTCTCCGTTGGTGAATTCGTCAGCTATATCCGGGATAAACTCAACCTTGCATGCCTTGTTGTCAATTACCATGCAATAACCGCACCCAACTGTATAATGATCACTGCAGAAGTACTTGATTATCTCTATTTTGTGTTTATTACAGGACAAAGTACATAGTTGTTTGACAGTTTGTGGTTCAACATTCTTCGGCATATTAGATTTATCCAAAATAGTATGATGCTTACTTAGGGTTGCTTTGCGATGATATTTGATACACGTTTTACAAAGATACTCCTGGCAGTTCTGACAGAAACCATCGGCTTCTAAGCTCTCACCGTCAGCTTTACAAGGTTGACATACTTTACAACTTTGAGATGATCCCGAAGATGACATTTGAACTTGATGTCTATTTTCCTTCTTTCCCGAAACCTCCATTTTATGCGCTATTAATAGCGGTTGTTAAGAACGGTTTGTTTACGGTTGAATAATGTGTTGCCACGTAACCATATACTTAGTATAAGTCCAATACAATAAATTTTGTCTCTATAGACTTACGTATCCATTGTTTAACGTAAGAAAACTCTTAATTTATTACGATTTTATCCGTAAAAGATACAATTTCCCAAGCCGTTAAGTACTTCCTTGTCGACAATACATGTATACAATGGCGCATCATTGTGTACACCGGTCGATATTTGAGACCGGTGTGTATACAATGATGGCGCATATCAACCATGTCTTCGGTTGTTTCCGTTCAACTCCGGTTTAGAAGATATTTCATAGGTTATATTGAAACTTTATCTCTGTCGTCATATGTAAATACAGTTCTACATTTAATGAAATACAATATGAATACGTGTTAAGTTAAACTTATCAGCAGAATTAATGTTTAGGGAATAGATATCTATTTTGAGGACATTGTTGTAGAAAAAAGCACGATTCGAGTTCAAATGAGCAGAAATTTAATTAAAAAGCGTTTGAATGATGGTTACAAAAATGGACATTTTAGCTATGGTGAATAAAATGTGATATGTATTGCTTAAATGAATATTGACCGAGAATATTGACCAAGAAATTAACATCGCCTTAGTCTCAACCCTGAGATCATGGGTTCGAGTCCTACTCGGGTCACGACCATGTTTCTTCATATGACATAAGTACTGGTTGGTTCCAGGGAGCGGACTCGCAACAGATTTATATAAGTTGCAAGAATTTGTTTCGCAATCGAGCTTAGATAAATATGTTTAAACCAATTTTAATTGTTTTCAGTACACATCACGTAATATTCACCAGCTAAAAAGTCCATATTTGTATATTAAATATACTTTACTATACCTCCCGTAAACTCTTTACTATAAACATGTAAAGCCTTTTTGATGTCACATGGTGTTATCTTGATATATCATATCACCCAGTCAATATATTTTTTGCAATATTCCCCAGGGGCGTTTAAACTATCACACTTCCCTGTCGGTACTGGTTTGCTCCTATTACATATGCGTCAGTATAGCACTTACCAAGACTGCAGTTTACAAAAAGCTATTTTTGCACAATTACTTCATTCGAGAAACGCTTCTCTAGTGTCAAGTATCTCAACGTACGTGCATACAACGTGTGTGGTCGAGTGATTAATGGACAAGTAATCTACGGATTACTGACCGCATGGGTTCAAACCTAAACTTTGCTTAATACTGGTTGTTTCCAGGAACAGGTTCGAGAGTGTTTCAATAAGCTTATAGCTTCCAACACAAAGGAACTAAAAGAAATTAGTATAAACTAACGTGCATGCTAATGCATCCTCCCTTGCCCATGGCGCGAAGTTAGACAAGGTCCAATGGAAGGACGGTGGCAGCGAATTCCAAGTTCACGTAGATGGTTGTCTGTGCTTAACAGTACGGATAGCATTAGCAGTTGTAGTGGTAGACTGTCGTGTTGTGAGGGTGTTGTACACGTACAAAATTGTACCGAATTGTGCAAATTTGCACCGAAAGGTAGAAGCTTCTCCAGTGATTATCAGTTTATAAATATAAAGGTTGTAAGAGCAGATTTATAACAAGAGTGACCTTGACTTCAGTAAACTCCACCAAAAGTAAGTGGACAATTAAAGATATCCACCTATCAAACAGGAAGGTATTAATAAATAAATAAATTTATTAGGAGAAATTTAAGATGAATCCAACTTGCTGGATTCGGTTAACCATTATATCAGGCCCTATTTTCAAATTGTTAAGGGGATAAACTTGGAAAATGGATGACACAGTAAAACATGAACTGAACTTTGTATTGATAAGCAAGTGTGTAAATTATGAAGCCATACAAATAGAACTACTTGCCGGTTTAGGTTCTATATCGATTCTCTTAGTGCTAAAAAGGGCAATAACTTGGAAAATCAAGAGCCATTGCTGGGCGGGGCAACGCTTGACTTTTTTACTTTTTCTAAAAGCAACCAAATGAACGGTTTAAACAAGTCTTTGAAAAAAAGAATAAAGAAAATAAAATGTTTTTCCTTTTTTTATTTTAACAAGTCTATTCAGTCACATTTGATGTGTTTGTCCAAGGAAGAATCATTTCCATAAATAAATAACAAAGTTAAGAAAATATAGGCAAAATTCAATCATCTGACCTTGACGGTCAATGTCATTTAAATGTCAAGGTTATATCTAAATCATTTAACATGTCTGTTTGGTCAAAAGTAATGTAATCAACTCAGTACATAAATATCAAAATTATGACAACTTAACCAATATTCAATTTAAAGCTCAAGGTCAAGGTCAATTCAACCTTTTAGAAAGTCTTGTCCGTCCAAGTATGAAGATAATCTATTAATTAAAAGTTACAGCCAATTCTAGCAAAATCAGTGAAAGTTCAATAATTTTACCTTCAAGATCAAGGTCATACATGAGTAAAGGACAATTAAAGTTTGATAAACATGTAAGTTCTGACCTAAAAGATGTGTCTAAATATGAAGCTTATCCATTCATTAATAACAAGTTGTAGCCAGTAACACGAATTAACAATAGAATTTCATACATTTGACCTTGACGATCAAGGTCAATAAAAAGTCAAGGTCGAATTTAAAGTATTCAAAACGTTTGTGTGGTAGTTAGTCTTATTTTGTCCAAGTATAAATCAAATAGTACATAGATAACAATTTAACCCAAATGTCGCCATTTAAAGCGCAAGATAAAGAGGTCAAGGTCAGTTCAACCTTTCAGAAGGTTTTCTACAAAGGGTTGTTTTGTCCAAATATGAAGATATTCCATTTATTAATTACGAAGTTACAGTCAATGATAGCAAAAATTAGTGAAAATTCAATAATTTAGTCTTCATGGTCAAGGTCACAAATGAGCAAAGGTCAATTTCATACATGAAGGTCTTATCATCTACATATCAAGTCAAACATTCCATTAATAATAAAATTAAAGCCAGTTACAGCAAAAAAAAAAGAAAACAAAGAAAATTTCAATAATTTGACCTTCAATGTCAAGGTCATTAATGAGTGAAGGTCAAGGTGTGCCTGATTACCTTTAAGGTTTATCCTAAGAAAATGGCGTCAAGTTTGAAGACGATTCATTCAAAAATAAAGTGATAGCCACTAATAGCAAAAAACAAGCAAAATTGAGAAGGTCAAGGTTATTTATGAATGAATTGGTCTTTTTTAAGGTCTTGTCCCAATGGCTGTTGTGGCCAAGTATGAAGACAATAAATCAAGAACATAATAAAATTATGGTCAATGTTAAACTTTACGGACTGTAACAATAACTATTTTTTCTCCGAAAAAACCCAAGCCAAATTTATGTTAATACTTTGTATTTTTGAGATTATGAACCCAGTTTTATAAGTAGAACTCAATATATAACTTTGCCAGTTTAGATGGACAGACAGACGGCTCAACAAGAGCCACCGCCGGGCGGGGGCAACGCTCGACTTTTTACTTTCTCTAAAAGCAAACAAAGAAATGTTTGAACAAAATCTTAACGTTTCCTTTTTATAAAATTAATCATTCTGTCTTGTCACATTAGTTTTGTCTATATATTTTTATATATAAATATACTAATTTATATATATATATATATATATATATATATATATATATATATATATATATATATATATATATATATATAAATAGAGACACGCAATTCTATAAATAGAAAATTCTATAAATAGATACACGTGGTGGAGACACGTGGTGAAGTCACGTGGTGGAGTCACGTGGTAGAGTTGGTGGAGTCACGTGTTGGAGTCACGTGACTCCACGAGTCACGTGGTGGTGTCACGTGGTGGTGTCACGTGGTGGAGTCACGTGGTGAAGACACGTGGTGAAGTCACGTGGTGAAGTCACGATTAACAACAAGGTCTTGTCCTTAAGTATGTTCTGTTATAATATGAAGTTGATCCCTTGAATAATAGCAAAGGTACAGCCAGTTACAGCCAAAACACAGTCAATGTCATTAATAAGTGAAGGTCAAGGTATGTCGGGTTATTTTTAAGGGTTATCCTTGAAGATTATTATGTTCAAGTTTGAAGACAAACCATTCAAAAATAACAAAGTTACAGCCAATAATAGCCAAAAACATGAAAATTTCAACAATTTGACCTTCAAAGTCAAGGTCATTTATGAGTGAAGGTCAAGGTCTGTCGTGTTGTTTTTTTTTATCCTTGAAGATTATTATGTTCAAGTTTGAAGACAATCCATTCAAAAATAACAAAGTTACAGCCAATAATAGCCAAAAACATGAAAATTTCAATAATTTGACCTTCAAAGTCAAGGTCATTTATGAGTGAAGATCAATGTCTGCCGGTTTTTTTTAAGGGATATCCTTGAAGATTATTATGTTCAAGTTTAAAGACAATCCATTCAAAAATAACAAAGTTACAGCCAATAACAGCATGAACAAGCAAAATTTGGACTTTTAACCTTGAAGGTCAAGGTCATTTATGGATGAAGGTCAAGGTTAGTGTGGTCTACTGAAAGGTCTTGTCCCAAGGGTTGTTGTGGCCGAGTATGAAGACAAACACCAAGAAATAAAAAAGTAATGATCCAGGTACAAGTTTGCGGACGGCAACGGCAACGCCGCCGCGACTATAACAATACATCTACTTTTTTTTTTTCAAAAAAAAAAGTCGAGCTAATTATGGGAGGCCGTGGCCAAGTGGCTAAGTTCTTTGACTTAAAACTACTTGTCCCTCATCGCCGTGGGTTCGAACCCCGACAGGGGATTCTGTAATAGGAAGAAGCTTTCAGCTAGCTAACGGAACGTCGGTGGTTTTACTCAGGTGCCCATTCGTGTCTGAATTATTACACGGAGATGTACCGGAGGTTTTTCTCCATAAGTAAAGTTAGAACGTCGCTAGGACCTATACTGAATCGGTGCAACGTAAACCTAAAAGAATGAAACAGATATGCCCGCCAATGTTAAAGTTTTGGGGTGACAACGGTACATGAACCGAAGCGTAAACAACGACACCATGATTGAAGCAGTAGCTCGGCAACATCGAGCTTAAAATATATGACCAATGTTTAAGAGTGCGATTGGCAAAGGTAAAGACAATAGCTACGGCATCATGACTAGCAAAAGCTGTTTTTAACGAAAAAATCGAGGTAAAAAGGGCACCCCCGCAAGAACCTTTCACTTTGACGTTTTTTTTTTTCATGGTTCAGATGTTTAATGTAGTGTGTACGGACGGCAGAACATACAGACTGGCTGATGGACAACGTACAAGGGCTGATCCTGAACAGGTGGTTTATTAAAATAAATATCAATGTAATATTGGGCAACAACACGCGAATTCGGACAAATAAACTACGGAAATCACCACAGTGGTTAAAATATGTGTGTCGGGAAACCTCTAGATGAGCCAAAAAATCAAGAAAATAAATTTAGAAAATTCAAGATTTTAGTAATAATTAACAGGTCTTGTGCGATAGCAGTATTTATCACCATGGGTCATGTGTTTCTGCTGCCTCGACTAAAGCAGGAAAGGCTATTTCTGCATATTTTAACATTTTTTGGTAAATACGAGGATTGTGTAAGTGCTGTTTTTACAATGTGAAAATTTCTTTTTTCACTTCTCAACGATTTACTTCTAAATACATTTTCAACATTTTCATGAAAATTAGCATGAATCTGCAGGCATGCTGCTTTAAGTCAGGCGGTTGTTATAATTAACCAAACAAAAACCAAAGTGTCAATAACCTGGCTTAACTATCATTTATCTTCCTTTTATCGGAAGTATTTGAAAATGCCACGATCAGTGTGCTTCAGTTACCTCCCTTTGAAACAAGTCGTACGAGGTCATAGCCTTGAAGCGCTAGTTTGTTTACAAACAATTAATGGGACCTTGAAATAAATCGATGTTAAGGGCCTTGACTGATTTATTCATAACAAAATAAGACGAGCAGTTTTACGTTTCATTTATTTGTTATTTACAAAAATACATTTTGAAATAATGTATCACAATATCGTTGTGCAATGGGAACATACAAAATTATCAAATTTCAAAATCACTCGCAGTAAACACGCATTACATTTTTAAGTCGAACACAATAACAAACACACAAATGCCCTCTTTAATCCACAGTTTGTGAACTAATTGTTTTCTATATGTACTGACAGTCACACTTGTATATTATGCACTAGAGACATGGTAATGAAATTTCATTTTAACCGAAATGGACGAAATATATGACCAGGTTTGTATATGAACACAAACGACGATTGTCTGGTCTCTGACCCGCTGTTATAAATACTGACTGGTAAATCAATTTGTGAATCCAAATGAATTATACAGTGTCTTAGAATTTCTTCTTTCCAGTTGGCTAAAGTCTGGCGCCTCGGTTGGAGATCCAACTGGTGATGATGTGTCCGAAGAAACCGAATTCTGACGAATTCTCAACTGCAAAATAATATATACTGTTATTAGACAACTTTTGGCGGAGTAACTCAAATAAATTTTACTTTTAAAAGTTATTATTAAATCGTGTTTGTTCGAAGTTACAATGAATTTTCAATGACGTTTTGGTGTATATATTTAAATGCATAATGTATCATTATATATAACGATTACAAAAGAGTAATATTCAAATGTTTTTTATGTATTGCCTATTAGACTGAAATCAATATTCGAGTAAAAATCTTCATTATGTTTTTACCTAAACTAAAACATTCAACGAACTTGGAAAACTTTGTAATTTCTCAGTTGAGTTTTAACTTTTATTTATAAATGCAATGCAGTATGCGCCGAACGACCTTGTTTGCTAAACCGAATTATAGTACAAGATTTCAGCGCGGTTCCCTTGCCAATAATGGTATTTTTTATGATAATTTGAAGATAATTGGCAAGACATATATGCCGAACGCCTGTGAACTATAGCAGATAGATGTACATTCAATTGTAGAGTTTATAATTATTTATTAACATTATTTCTTAAACAGAATAAAAGTTTACCGGATTCGCCACAGTGGTCCCAATGACTCCCCATTTCTTCTTGGCTGCAGGTGGTTGTCCAGGAATCACGTTCATTGCTGGATTATAGTGATGATTTGTTCCCAGAAATTCTCTCGCCTCCCTTTTATCCATGGTTCCTGCAAAAATTGCCACAATTTATAAAATCCAGTATGAAACAAGAAGCATGATGCATGAATTACCTATCCTGTAAAATTTCTTAAAATGACGTGCCCTGCTTCCATTTAAAAAAATTACAATTGTACATTATCAATTCCAAGCAGTTGAGCTGGTGTGCCATGCGCGATGGACTTCCCCGTTCCCTATATACAAGAAACAATGCAAAGGTTTTTGGTCCCAATAAGGCCAGACCTAGCTTATGGATGCATTTTATTTTAACATGCTTTATAAACAATTTAAATGAGTAAAAAAAATAACATAAAACTATTAACTTTTCCAAGTAAAATGTAATGAACTGATGAAGTTATATATAACATTATAGTTTCATCAATATTATCAAATGTAGAATGAATAGTTTTATGACACTTTAAAAATGTATATAAAATGCGCATATAGTATGTCGACACTTACTTTTAATAAAATCCGATATTTCTGTTACAACCGTATAAGACAACTCTTAGTTAATGGTATAAAATAAGGTTTGCCAGGTCTCTTATATAGTGCTCGGAAATCCCGGGGAATATTGAGCGAAACTCAATGATTACACTCAAGTACAATAATCTATTCGCAAATAGATCTACCAGCTAGGCTGTAAAAGTAATTTTAACTAATTTATGACAAAAGGGAAAGATTTTTTAAATTTTTTCAGGTCAGTTTCTATGTCTCAAAACTCACTTTGTCTTTAAGATTTGTTTTTTAATTATCAAACATTCACGGGTCGCTTATCGAAAAAAAAGGTTCACTCAATTTGCGTTCAAACAAAATCAATCTTGCCATTTTGTTCATATAGATCTACATATATGTTTGAAAGTTTATAGGTTTATTATTTGAAATCATACTACGGCGCCCATTCTTCGTTTTTCAGTCGCTCAATATTTTCTTCTTTACTCTGGCAAATAGTTTTGCAATTGGTTGTAAGAGGATGAGCAATATTTACCACGTGGTCGCGCAATGTTTACAAACACAATGTCACGTGACTAGCGGCAGCTTGAACAATGTCGAAATACTTGTTTCTGGGTGTAAACAAGCATGCGCTTGAATCAACCAGATTTAACTACCGTTTTATTGAAAAATGTGTTTTGAACCAAAGCAGCGTAGCGTTTCAATCGTCTTTATTTCGATTATGATTGTATTCTACTTGAAATGCAGTTGGTGTACAAAATGTATATCACAGCGGGCCAACACAGTGTTTGGACTTGATGGTGACTTAAAAAAACCTTATAATATGTATACAAGAAAAGCATTGATGCAAAGCATCAAAGTACGGAATGCCGTTAGGGCCATCGCCTATGAATGTGTTGATCTGAAACGCGACAGTCGATAGTACGATGGTGAAAACGCGAAATCACGAAACTACGATGGTGAAAACGCGAAAGTACGATGATGAAAACGCGATAGTACGATGATGAAAACGCGACAGTACGATACTACGATGATGAAAACGCGATAAACTATCGTGTTTTCACCATCGTACTGTCGCGTTTTCACCATCGTAGTTTCGTGATTTCGCGTTTTCATCATCGTACTGTCGAGTATCGTGTTTCAGATCAAACCATTCATAGGCGATGGCCCTAACGGCATTCCGGAATGCGTTTATCGCGTTTTCATCATCGTAGTATCGTACTGTCGCGTTTTCATCATCGTACTTTCGCGTTTTCATCATCGTACTTTCGCGTTTTCACCATCGTAGTTTCGTGATTTCGCGTTTTCACCATCGTACTATCGACTATCGCGTTTCAGAAAAACACATTCATAGGCAATGGCCCTAACGGCATTCCGTATCAAAGGGCGTCCAAGCAAGAAATGCAGCAAGTGAAGATGAACTAGTACACATATGATTACAAGATATTCTTATAAACTACCAGAAATGTATATCACTTATGAATGAGCGGACGAAAGACATTGTTCATTATGAACTTTGATTGGCATGCTAGAGATTAGAATATTACTTGTTATTTCTTTATGATCGTGGTTATTAATAGCAACGGATATACATGTATGCAATCATTTATAATCCATATGTGTAACGCATGATCAACACGTACCACACCTTTGTAACTGTCCCTTATTATGTTATCGCTATTAGCGAAGACCCCCTCTTAAGGTATCTGTTTACACAAATAAGTTAGTAAACATATGACACTGGTTATATTACCATGTTGATCATGTTGAGCATAATTGTTTATTATACAATAATTGTAATATCTATTAATTTTCATAAAAAAAAACAAATTTTATGAATGTTGTTTTTTTTTCTTTTTTGTGTTTTATGTGATATTTTAATACTGAGTTTTTACTAATCTTTTTTTATTAAAATTGTAAAATAAAATTTAAGAATTCAATTGTCATATTGACCGACGATTATAAGTCAAAGCTTAACTGGAAAAAGTCAGTAAATTATAGTTTATCTTTCAATATATAATATTGTTTATTCTTAAACCATGTACATGTACATTTGTATTTTTCTTTATCATTTTTTAAATTATCAATCAATTGAATAATTCATAAAATCTAATTTGTAACTTTGAATAATTCCTCGGCATCTTTACTAAACACGGATAACAAATTAAATAAAATGTTTTAATTTAAAAGTTGATTATGTCATTTTAATACCATAAAAATGTACCTTTTCTCAATTATTGTACATATCACGGATTTATATTGCATATAAATCGTACATTACATATAAATCCGTGTACATATTTATTGTTTTTATCTCATATAGATAAAATGAAACATGGTATTGTTGTTGTTTTTTTCTAATTGTAACGATATCAAACATCTACTCCAAAACCGGGAGAGACCGGACAATAAACGTGTGGTACTATTCGCCGGTCACTAGTAAATCCCGGTCAAAATAGACCGGGAGAGACCGGTAATTACCGATAGGAGTGATGAATAGATATATCTATAAATAGATTTTTGGAATATTTAGGTCATCAACTGATCATTCTAGGATTAACATACCATGATAACCCACTGTGTACTACAAAAATGATAAATAAAAAAAAACCGAAGAGCGCGATTTATTGACGGAAAAGGTTATTTCATTTGAAAATGTTTGCATTGCGAAATTCTCCAGTTCGCTATTCATTGTAACATATCGCGACATTTCATTCTTAATAATAATCAAGCACCCTCATACCGATCGGAATGATCGGCTTTTATTATGACCGACTAAAAGGCTCGAGAAGTTGCTGTCGCCCTTTCACAAAATCTGATTTCATTCCATAAGGGCGCCGCGCTTCGGCGCGGACGCCAATAAATATAGATACATATAAATATAGACTATAATAATATATACATATTATAAGGTTATAGCATCAGAAGTAAAAGCGTCGAAATGCATTTGAGTGTATATTATGTGAAAGTCCGACAGAAAGTTCGAAGTGCAAAAGATATATCTGGCTCAGGCTGCCTTTGATCAGTTTTAATTTAGGTTTACTTAAAGCTAAGAGTTCATTAGGCCATCATTAAAAATCATTTGTTTACATTTGGGATATCTACGATACTTATTCAATCGGTAGTTTTTGAATGTGTTTTTAGTTTTTTCCTATAATGATATATGACTTTATGTAGTTTTTATGCTTCCGAAAAGAAATGGGGAGCTCCGTGTCCCTACACTTCAGCACTCCTGCAGTTTCTCTTACTGACAGATTTCTTTCATATAAACCTTGGATGATCTCGGGCCCACAAGACTACTTCCGTAATTACATGTATTAGGTTATTGTTCAACTGAATTGAAATGTGTGTTTATGTGTTTGAATTCAATGTTTTTCGTTAATATGTATTGCTTATTATGTACTATTTATATTATCACTGTGCTGCTCTCTGCAATGCACGTGGCTAATTGCATGTTCCCTTATAGTTTTATCTAAGTCAACATAATCGGTGCTAATACTTTGTAACTCCTACGTAGGAGATAAAAAGCCTAATTAGGACTTTATAACTCCTACGTAGAGGAACACTTATAAAGTCCTACGTAGGAGTTATAAACTCCTACGTAGGACTTTTAAACTCCTACGTAGGACTTTAAAACTCCTAATTAGGTTTTTTATCTCCTACGTAGGAGTTATAAAGTCCTACGTAGGACTTATAAAGTCCTACGTAGGAGTTATAAACTCCTACGTAGGACTCATAAAGTCCTACGTAGGAGTTATAAACTCATAAATAGGCTTTTTAACTCCTGCGTAGGAGATATAAAGTCCTACGTAGGAGTTTGTAAGTCCTACGTAGGACTTTCAAACTCCTAGTTAGGTTTTTATATCTCCTACGTAGGAGTTATAAAGTCCTACGTAGGACTAATAAAGTCCTACGTAGGACTTACAAAGTCCTACGTAGGAGTTATAAACTCCTAATTAGGCATTTCTTTCTCCTACGTAGGAGTTACAAAGTCCTTTGTTATCTTCTTTTTTAAAGAACATGTTAAATTGGCACCTGGACGCTTCCGTAGATATTCCCTTTATTGTCTTAACATTGTTTGCACACATCTAGTTTTGGGTAGAGGTGGATTTCGCTGGGTCATAGATGCAATAAATATTATTTTTTGCATTTTTCGGTCATACAGCTTTTATCTGTTGACAAAGTCTACAGTTTACGTATGAGTTATAAGAGTCCAACGTAGGAGTTTTAAAGTTCTAATTACTTTTTATCTCCTAGGCAGGAATTATCTTTTTGAGATATAAAATATAATAAATTGGCGTATCTTACCTTTCTAAAGAATTAACCACATTGATTTCTGAGGCATAATGTGCCTTTAAAAACTGGAAAATTCATTATGCAAAATTCAGCAAGTGAGCAAAATGCTACAAGATAGCAAACTCAAAATCTAAAAGGATTGACAGACTCTTGAAAGCAGACGACATTGTACGTGTACCGAATTCACATCTCGTCAAATACCAGTATAAAATTCAAATCATCACCAAGGGGTTTTGACATGTTCGAACTAGAGATCAATGTACAGTTTGATGTAAATCGAAACAATTATAAACGTGTGCAAAATTTCAGATAATTCGCTCATTCCGTTCTTTCCCGAATAATCATTCCAATGTACCAAAAATTGAAAAACGCTGCAATATAGGAATGCTTTTCACTCAAATTAGGCTAGGAGTAGCACAAAAATAAATTTTAAATTTATTCGTAATAATCTTTTACATATATTTCCGTTTTAAACTCCCCATTTGATCTATGTAAGAAATTCAAACTTTTGGAACTCAATGGAATATTGCTTTCCGTTTGTATACAAAAACAAGACACTTATTATTTTTTTATAAGTTGTGTATTAGGTATATCTACAACATAGCAAAAAAGCAAAAACATTTTTATGTAACGTTATAAATGAGCACATACTGTCCAAAAAGCAGCTGAGTATATCTACTTATGTAAAATGTGTATTATTGATGCACAATCGCAACTTTTCGGCCATTTCCGTCATTGATAATAGCCAAGATGTTCCGATTGATTGATGATGGAAAAGATGGAAACAAATGACGAACCCGTTTCATGCATTTTGTCTCCGATTTCTTGATATATGTCTTTCCTTTCGTTATGAAAATATTATTCTTACTATTACATACATATAAACTAATTAAAAAAGTCTAATACCATGTAAACACTTTAATTTAGAATCAGTCCTTTCCATCAGGGTCTATCATTTGAAAGACCCTGTTTTCATATCATGAGATTTTATGTCCTGTCCAATTTGTTGATGTTTCCGTTGTTGGATGTTAAACATTGTGCGGGGTTAGCACTAAGATTTAAACCCTCAGATGCCGTCTACAAAATGTAAGCAAACAGTGGCAGACCAAGCTATCTACAGAAATTGATCTCGGGCAAAATCTTGTAGGGTAAAAAATCTGTACATCCTACGTAAGAATGCTATCCTTATGTTCGTCTGACGAAAAAGAGCGGGACAACTTTCTTCTGAAACTTTCTGACACGACGGAGGAACCAGCCATCGGAGAGCTTGTGGTCGGAGAGGACGAAGAATCTGCGGATCCTTGACGTTGCAAGCCCTATAATATACAATACATGTAATGAGCCGCGTCATGACAAAACCAACATAATGGGTTTGCGACCAGCATGGATACTGATCAGACTGCGCGGATGCGCAGGCTGGTCTGGATCCATGCTGGTCGCAAACGCCATTATGTTGGTTTTGTCATGGCGCGGCTCATTATTATACGATACTGTGTTTTGTAAATCTTAATAATGCTAATGATACTTATTGCACTTTCGTCTCGAGCGCCATACTTTTCTCAGTGTAAAGTATTCGGCAGACTTACCTGCCCTTGATAACGACACATATTTCAAATCTGACGATTAATATGGAAAAAAATCTAAGCATAAATAAAGTGCCTTTGTGTAAATTACTTTCTTTGTTACTTCACAATATTTTGCTTAAAAAAAAAAACATTTTCAAAATTTTTATGAAAATAAGCATGAATCTGGAGGTATGCTGCTTTTAGATTGAGACCAAGTTTGTAGTGAGTAGCTTTCATTACGGACCTTATCGAAATGGTTCTTCACTATTTTTCTTTGGAAAGTGAAGCTATTTAAAACAAAACATTTATATTTACCTGAAATGGTTTAACGTTACTCCACCAGCGTTGATTGGGTTGTTGCGGGTTCGCACTTGGGTTAAAGTGTTGATTTTGCCCAAGATAATCTCGTAATTCCTTTTTATCCATTTCTGAAAGATTTTAACATTTGACACATCACATAAAACTAGACAAAAATTAATATAAAACGAATTTCGAACGGGATTTTTGTAATTCTTTTTTTCTTATTCAAGATCATCCAATTTCTGTTGTTTTGTTTTTTTCATGAAACAAAATAGTAAAACTGAAAAATGTTAACATTAGTTTAACGTTCTTACCTATAATTCTGTAATAGCACTGTATCCTTCAACAAAAGCCAAATAATTTTGTTCCAGACGCATCTGGGACGCAGTTTTAATCTACCCTTCCTTCAAATAGCATTTGCAATTTCCGCATTCACTTATTGTTGATAACGTTGTTTAAACTTCAACAATGTTTTGTTACTGGCTGTAATTGATGTAAACAAAGACGACCATGACCTCCTTTACAATGTACGCATAAACAAATCATACGTTTTGTACTTTTGCAACAGTTGTATAACGTAAAAAAATAACTATACGTAATGTTGCTATATTAAATGTTGATTTGTTATGATAATGCCTTTGGCTGGTGGCCATTAATTGAATCTCGTGTATTAGAAAGTGAGCATTTCAAGGACAGTAACTGTTTGTTTTTTTTTTCCTTCTCAGACTGGTTAATGTGACATGTATTTACAATCATATCCAATATTCTGTTATTTACCCTCGAATATGAATATAAATTCCGCCATCTGCGTAGTTTTAAGAGCATTTTTGTACTATGGTGGCGGAAAGGGAACATTGAAAATATTTAGTTTATCACGTGAGCATGACTGCGTTAACTATTACATACGTACGTAGTATCTAATAGATGCGCCTTGAGACTATACTTCCGTGTGTGAATATAATATATTTACGTACGTACACGTGTATGAATTATTATGTGCGCACCTAAAACTTTTCTGTGTATTACACTATAGATCACGGGGACCCAGCACAGTGTTGGGATAGTGTAAAAAAGTAATTTTTAAAAAAAATATATTGTATATAAAGTATTTTTTTTCTAGAATTACTTTTTTTACACTATCCCAACACTGCGTCGGGTCCCTTTGTTATAGATAACGCGTGCGAACCTGATAATCAAAACGTGAGCACGTAAAAGCCAAGTGCGCACGTAGATTAGCACGAGCGCATGTTGTACTTATAAGTGCACATGTTACAGTGAACACATGCATAATAGCTAATAAATTTGCACATGATAAGGTAACAAGACCGCACGTAATATTAACACGTTGCAGGTAATAAGATAGATTTTCGATGTCCCATATATGCCACCGTACCGTTTGTGAAGTCGTATTTTGAGCAAAGGGACCCGGCACAGTGTTGGGATAGTGTAAAAAAAGTAATTCTAGAAAAAAAATTATACTTAATATATAATATAGAGACAATATATATATATAGTCTATATATTATTTATACAATATATATTTTTTTTTTAAATTACTTTTTTACACTATCCCAACACTGTGCTGGGTCCCCGCGATTTTGAGTCGCAAATTTACAAACATGCATCATCTTACATAAAAATTGATCAATATGGATGGGGAAAACTATACGACAGGAAGTGGCCTGGATGGTAAATAATGATATGTCTCAAGTAGATGATGTGTGTACAATATTTCGTATTTCAAAATTGCCTGTATGAGTGTATGTACTAGACATGAAATGGGACAATATCCTACAACTAGTGAAGTCATTGACATAGATATACATCTAAGTACATGTAGGTGTGATGTTCCAGATATTATTTGATAACTTTTAAGGCCCATTATGCTTCAGAAACCCTTTAATGTTTATTTATCAAAAGCTTTTTCAATTGTTGGTGTACTTTTAAAGTATCAAAAAAGTTACTCATTGACCATTGCAGTAATAGTAAATAATTATTTTGCATGGAAGTCAAAAAACAAGTTGTTTACATTTTGCTACTTTTATGACAAATTATTTCACATTCTCATGGTAACAATCATCTAACATTCTCTAAAATCATTATTTAAACATTATGAAATTTTTCTATGCGGCAATATTTTGATGGAAATATGAGCCACAATTTCTACAAAAATATTGTGAAAACTACAAGAGCAACCAGGTACGTATATTAACATACGTACCTGGAGCAACACTGGAAAAATATGCACCATTGGAAGTTTTTCACTTATCAAGTTTCTTCTCTTTGAACCAATAATGCCATTTGTAATTATCAGAGTTCCCTCTTGCCTTCTTTATTTTATTTTCCAAGAGTTGCTTCCCTTTAAATTTGTTAACAACTTTGTTATTTAAAGGGGAGAGAACTCTTACCAACTTTGTTTTAAAAAGGTTATGACTGGTTGCCAGGTATCATAATTATGTTCTTCAAACAAGGTATGTTATATTTAATAATCAAATGTTAACATATTAAAACATTGAAAAAAGAATCAACCATTCAATTATATTATGTGACATTTATTATCAAAGACTCAAATACATTTTTAACCTAATCAATAGCAATAAATCACATTAACACTACATTCTTTATTTCATGATCAACGTCATCATGATGAGCAAAACAATATGCAAATTACACATCTGTAAATTACATAAATTACATTTCGTAAACAATGAAATCCACACAGTAAAAAATTACTGTCAATTTAATGGTTTTCTTGATTTTCTCATAAAATATATACCATATTGTTTCCATTTAACCCCGACCCCCTTTAATTAGTAATGTAAAATCATTATAAGAAATAATCCAGTTATATATATTAGATAATTATAACAAATAATGATTCATATAATTGAATTGTATCTTTAATAAACATATTCTAAGGTACAGATTTTTAGTTCTAAGCACCCCCATCCCCTTGAAAAAAAAACCCTGGGGTGTTAAATGGAGACAATATGGTAATCATATATGATAGTATAGTTGACAGTATAGCCAAATACTGGTGTATAACATAGCTCCTTAATAAGCATGAAAAAAATAAATAAAATAAAAGTTAGACAGAATTATTTCAAGTGAAATCATTAAAATGTATAAAAAACGTTTAATTTTCATCATACAAAAGATATGTAACAACATATAACTGGACGGATATGAAATGAAATATATTGTTTTTTTTTGTAATTGTAAAATTTAATAAAAATAACATTTTATGACATAAAAAAGAAAGTCTAGATCTATGGCAAAATCATATGAGACAGATACATCCTCCTTCAAATCAGAAAAGTCAAAATCTCTAAAAAATTACTATAAAAGAAATAATATATATACATGTACTTATTTTTAGTTAAAGATATAATATGCTAAAATTTGAAATTAATAAAATATTAATAATTTGATAACTGTCTCTTTGTAAATGTAATATAAACATGTTTTAACTTCATACAAAGTAAATGTACACGCTATATATACGTAGGGTCATTAAAAAACTTACATTTTTTTAAGAAAAGGACCAACTTTACTTGTTCATAGGGACCGCAGCTTCCCATACATAGTTTATTCATTCTTTTATGCAAATTAGACATATTCATTAAGAATTTCCTAGATTTCAATAAATTTCTGTGATTAAGATATTTTACTCAAGAGTGAGCATAGTATATCTTTAAATAATTAGATCTATAACGAAAAAATTGAAAACACCGAAAAAAAATGTGTTTAAAAATACTAAAAAATCAGCTAAATTTTACTGAACTAATATAATGCATAAGCTAAAAATTAAGGTACAGAAAATCATTTTTAATTAAATGTGAAATTTATATAGGAGCATCTAACTGACATTTTTCTACAAATAATTGAAGAAGAAAATTACGTGTATTACCATTCAATATACACATTGTAGAATGTGTAGATGATAAAACTGCTAAATTCTTAGAACATTGATATTAAGGCAAATAATCTAATGTTTTAAACAAATTTGTTAAGTTCTGCATAAATAAAATCATAGAACATTTATAAAACCGATGCTTTTAACCAATTTGGTAAGTTCCATAGAACATTGATAAAATAGATGGTTTTTACCAATTTGGATAGTTCTACATAAATGAAATCATAGAACATTGATAAAACAGATGTTTTTTACCAATTTGGATAATAAGTTCTACATTAATGAAATCATAGAACATTGATAAAACAGATGGTTTTTACCAATTTGGTTAGTTCTACATTAATGAAATCATAGAACATTGATAAAACAGATGCTTTTTACCAATTTGGATAATAAGTTCTACATTAATGAAATCATAGAACATTGATAAAACAGATGGTTTTTACCAATTTGGATAGTTCTACATTAATGAAATCATAGAACATTGATAAAACAGATGTTTTTTACCAATTTGGATAATAAGTTCTACATTAATGAAATCATAGAACATTGATAAAACAGATGGTTTTTACCAATTTGGATAGTTCTACATTAATGAAATCATAGAACATTGATAAAACAGATGCTTTTTACCAATTTGGATAGTTCTACATTAATGAAAGAACATTGATGCTTTTAACCAATTTGGTATAGTTAAACTAAAATAAAATCGTAGAATATGGAAATTTCTACATAAATGATAATTACACATATCATTAACATAAATACTAAATAAATACTAAATAAAACCATGTTAGTGCACATATTTCATGTATAATGAAAATATTTCATACTACATAATGTATATTATATAAACAAATGTAAATATTACTATAAATAGGCGAAAAAAATCATACAATGTAAAATATAAATATAATCTTCTACTATCACAGATCTTAAATAAATCAGTTGTGTACTTTTCTATATTATAATATAATATATATAATATATTATATCGACAGCTTGGTGCGAAAGGGTTGTAACTCCTTTATCTGAGTTATATGAGATACCACCCTTTCGCACCAAGCCCTTGATATTTTTCATAGAAAAGCCAAGTTTTTGCAGCCATATAACTGTAAGGCAGAAATCACCACCTTATAACATTAAAGATATAGAAAGTCAGCTAAAATCATAAAAACTGTTTTCACTCAGGTTTAGGCATAATTACATGAGAATATGACTGTAAAAAATGGAATGTGGATTTCTTATACAGCTAAAAATTAAGCTCAAAGGAACTAAATTTCTTGGAATGAAGTTGATGCAAATGAAAGATTTGTGCCAAAACCTTTGCTTAAGAACCTATAGCATATAATCTGCTACAAATATTTGGTACGTAAGTTGTGTCTAAACCATATATTTTTTGGCCATATTCTATATTCTTATAACATAGAGTATCATCCTTGGCATGCCATTCATTTTTTCTGCCAATTTAATTCAGGTTTATAATATTTAGTGTCCTAAGTTGTGCTTAAACCATATAATTTTAGCCGGATTCTTTGTCTATATCCTAATAACACATGGTACCTTGGCATGCCATTCATTTGCTGCCAATTTAATCTAGGTATATTTTGTGTTTAAACCATATAATTTTTAGCCAGATTCTTTGTCTATATGCTAATAACACATATTATCTTGGCATGCCGTTTATTTTCTGCCTATTTAATCTAGGTTTATAATATGAAGTGTTCATAAACTGTGCCTATGGGATATATTATTAAGCCATATTTCATGTCAATATATATATATATCCTAATAACATATTTTTGTATAATTCTTAGAATGCTGTCCATATCAAATTTTAATCGTGGCCGAATTATTCTGGATATGTTATACTCTGTAAGGTACATGCCATGCCCTCAATATGATGTCCATGCCATCACCACCTTATTGTAGGCAACAAACACACCCTTGCTTGGTTTACTGGAATTATAAAATAAAAGAAATAACATGTAAATAAGTTGTACAAAATGATTCAAACATTTTAAAACATAACATCCATGCTGTTTAATACACATAACATATATATAGACATAATGATCAAAAACGTAACATTTCTACTACATACATCTTCATTTTTGGGCAACAACAAGACTCAATCAAACCGTGTCTGCAACTTTCATCTATTTATTAATTTTTTGTTTTCATTGCATCTGCAGTTACTTCCCTTTAATCAGAGATTAGAGGAAAATGTAAGGGTATTTTTCAGGACAGTGTCTCAGATAAGTGTCATGAGGTAAATGATTATTGTCATTGACTTCAAATCCTTCACCACTTTGGGTTTGAATCCCACCAACGACTTCAAATTCTTTTACATGGACATAACTTTAATTTCATTATGTCAGAATAACACTTTTCTATGTGCCAAGCATTAATTTTCTTTATATGTGACTAAAGGTTTTTTTTTATGTGGGGATAACTTTTATTTGTTGTTTATATGAGGTACATGTGGATAACAGAATTTTGTTGGTTCATCATAAAATTTAATTTATGTAAAGATAATGGGAATCTTAGGTCTTCTGTTAATAAAAGTTTCTACATAACCATAACATATTTATTGTGATTTAAAACCAAACCATTAAAATATAGATAAAACTGATAACACAAAATGTACTACTACAAAACTTACCATTTAAAATATCTGATCCCTTCAAATACACCATCATGCTTGCCATCTGAAAAAAAAAGCAAAAATGTTACATCTGAATATTTTGTCCTGCTACTTTGCCATCATTATTTAACCTACTTAACTCAACTTGACTCAAGTAAAAAAAAAAACGATAATGAAAAAAACAAAAAAAAAACTAATTCAATTATAAAGCATAAAATAATTATCAATATGGAAATTTAGCGACACAGTCTCATAACTATATATATATAACCCAAATTATAAAATACAAAAGTTAAAAAAAATATTTCTGAATAAATCCAACCTATATATCAATATTATCATCACTTTAGTGCAGTAACAGGTTAACTTCTATTAAATTATATATGGTGTTAACCGATTACTGCAATAAGGTGACGATATGGTACAATGTATATATAATACATTGACTTTTTACAGAATTGCCAGCTAACCTATAAAATATACTATATAAAAAGTTTAAATTTTTACCTTCTTTATCAAGCTCCACGCCCAGGTAGATGTCACCTCGTCCCGGCAAGTGACCTATAAACTTTATAGTTCCTTGACTTAGTTTCCCTCCTTGCCTAGAGAACTTTATAACATCACTTATCTGTAAATCTTGTGCACTTCGGGGAGCAAATGGCCGCAAACCTTGGGTCAGAGAATTCAAACTGGAAAAGGACAAAAAATATGACTACATTAGTAGATTTTCAAAAGACATACAATGCTCCTCTAAACGCATTTAAGATTTATTTGCACACTGACATTTTAACTGTCATTTGGCAACTTTTTAGCTTTATTGATGAGGAAAGATTCAGGAGTTCCTATATGTGTTTGCATTATTTCAGTCACATAAGGGCACCTGAAAAGAACAGACACTCCATACCTTCCTAACAGGATTCAAACCCACAGCAGTGAGTGGCAAGAGAATGCAAGATGGTGCCCATAAGCACTTGACACACCATGGATGGATCTTGTCAAATTACACGTAAGAAGCTTAAAACTTTCAAGCTTTATGACATGAATTCACAATCATGTAAAGAAAGGCACCCAGGTAGATCCACTGACCTTCCACGAAGATTGGCAGGGCATCATCCTTGCATTAAAAAATATGATAAAACCCTAAAAATTTAAGCACACAGACAACATCACCACTTTCAAGGTATGGGAGAGATTGTTGATTGTTGAATATCATATATCTTAAAAACAATCAGTCTTATCACAAAATGATACCTATGTCATTGTTTTCTTTTCTTTATAAAAATATCATCTTTTGAAAACATAACTTGATAATAATGTAAAAATCTATATAGTTCTTTGATCTGCTTTACCTTTTTGTCAAAAAAAAAAAAAAAACTTTAATAAAACCCATTTTGTATAAATATACAAGTTTAGCTTGCTTATTATTTTTGATAAATAAGTAACTAAGGTTAAAACTGTCAAAATGTTAAAATTTCAATTAACTCAAAATTTCTACTACATTGTTAAAGTTGAATAACTGAGTCTGCAAGTTCCTTTTTAGGCTCAGCTAGTGGTCCAGAGCATTGTTACTTTTGCTTGTAAATGGGAAGTTGCAAATTCAAATCCCAGCCATGGTTGGATATTTTCTGATGCCTTTGCATCTTCTTTGACCGACTGAAAATGTTCGCAAGAGCGTTATTCATCACCTTAGTGCAGTAACGGAATAAGTTCTTCTAAATTTGATAGGAGTTAATCAGTTATTGCACTAAGATAATTATTTATTTATATTATTTAACTTTTAAAACCTGTTACCTGCTGGATAGTGATAGTGCTGACTTGTTATGCTGTGTCGCTATTGGTCTAAGTGTCACTGAACGTAGGCCAGCAGAGGGCGCTGGTGATAATGTACGTGTTAAACTTGGGTTTTCCTTGCTGGAGCTACCTGTTGGACCCATCCTTCTTAAAATTTCTGGAACATGTAAAGGAAATTACTAAATCTTGTTTCCCTTTATGTTGCTAAATTTGTACAGTATAAAAGATATACTATGCTTATCTTTGAGTAAAATATTTCAATCACAGAAATTTATTGAAACCTATTAAATTCTTACTGGACACGTCTAATTTGAATACAAAAGCGAATAAATTATGTATTTGAAGCTGCATCCCCTATAACTATGCTCAAGAAAAGTTGGTCTTTTCTTTAACAAAAAAAACTGCCAGTTTTTTTAATGTTACTATATATTCATATAATGACTACCTTTAGTGTGTAGAAGTTTCAACATAACATATCTACTTTGTATGAAGTCAAAACATGTTTATTTCATATTTATTAAAAGACTGTGTAGCAATTATCAATATTTTTTAATATCAAATTTGAGCATAGTATATCTTCAAAAATAATAATGAACAGAAATTTTTATTCTTTAATTCATTGATAAAATACTAAAATTAAGAAAGCATAAAAAAGAGAGTCTGGTCAAGACAGCATTTGTCACAGCTGGTAGAAACAAAATTACTTTATCATTGACTGCTAGTCTATACAATTGAATTGGCATCATTTTTTTGCAGCACAAACACATTTTACTTCAAATCACTGTATCATTTAACTAGCAATCACCTTTTATAATACCGGAAAAGAAATAGTTTTGAAATAAGCTATCTCACAAATTGTGTAATTCCTCTCTCAAATTTTAGAATATCAAAACAAATCATATTATTTTTCTGTCAAGCTAGTGGAATGGAAAATCAGAAGTTTACTATTCAAAACTCTGATTAAATGGTTTTAAATAGAAATACATGTATTTAAAAGTTTATAACTTCTCAAAAGCAAACGCATCAAATTTGCTACATTTATAAATGATCAGAAAAAAACAACAACAAAAAACTGTATGAATGTATATTATAGGTTAAAATATTATTTGTCTACAGTCAAAATTCAAAACCCTATGTAGTATATACATCAAGTAAATGGTTTATTTTGTCTGACATGTCCCATGTATGTGAAAAAACCCAAAACTGAATGCTGCCTAATTTTAACTAAGATAAATTACCTCTCCCATCGGCAGATTTTGATCTCTTTCGCACAGATGCTGTAATCTGTTCATCAATGTCACTGAACGATGAATTAGATGCATCAGATCCGACGGAACCTCGCCTCTGACGCCCTTTATTCCACGATGCTGCAGCAATCTTTTCAACTGGGGCAGTATTCACAAGAATATCAGTGGGCGTGTCACTCATATTACCGTCGTCACAGTAACCAGACTTTGTGACAATTGGTAACGATGCTAGTAATGCTTGTTTTTCAGCTTGCTTTTCTAACACTGAAAAAAAGAATAACATAAATAATAAGGTCATCTTAAAAGTCCTACATACACTGTAATAAAAGTCAACAATTCTGATGGAGCTGCTTCTTTGTGCATTGTTCCGAGTACAAGAAAATATTGGACTAAAAGAATCAAGCACCAACAATTGCCAGATAAAAACCAAGCCATTAAGAATATCCATTTTGATTTAACAGCAACCTTTTGACTTCAAAGCAGCAACTTAAGAAATCCACATAAAAATGTGAAAAACAGTTTTATGCTCTTATAATCTATAATCTTAAACTTCACTAGGATCAGGTTAATTATAATATGTTCATACCAATATTACTGAATGGTCTATAGATTATTGATCAGCAAGTAACATTAACTGATCAATGGAAGTTTTAAATACAATAACCTTAATGTGTAAAGTATTTGAGTAACAGTAACACGGTTCAATAAATTTGAAAAGTTTAAAGGTCAAAGTGTCGCCAATATTTCAACCTAAATACCAGTCTAATTATTGCACTTGGTCTAAGATTTCACTAACAATTACAGCATATCAGTTTTCATTTCAGAACTTAAGCAACGATCATGGATAACAGGGTTTTCACTAGAAACAAATTGGCGATCCATATCATTGGTTAAAATGATGTTAAAATCAGTTGTAGTTTCAGAATGTATATTTAAATGCCCCCCTGACAATTTTCTAAATCTGTTGTTTTCAGTGGCACATCTTTTGCCTCAGATAAAAATTAAAACGCTGGGATAAATGACATGCCCGAGTCACCAATAGAGATTCACGTAACATACTCCCTACCCACAGACCCTCCCTCCTCCATATTGTGGTTTAACAATCTCACCAGACTTTAAATGTATTTTTAGTCACTGCTATTTGTTTTGACAGCATTTTTGATACTAAAACTCCCTAAATATTCTAAATATACTATATATACTATTCATAAATACATACATTCCATCTGTTTTTCAAGAGCCTCTCTCTGATGAGTGACTTTGGCCTCCCGCCTTCCGTATGCTGGGTCTACTTTCTCAGCTAAATGCAATCTTCTGGTATCTAATTGAAAGAAAAAAGAAATAATTAGGAAAAATATCTTGATTTTGAGTGATCTGTGTTATAATACAGCACAATATGGAGTTCAGATACCCAGAAATATAATCACAATTAAAGGCCGTAAGAAATAAGACGGTGAGGGTATCTGCTGTGAAATATATCATACTTCAGCCTTCTTTGTTTATATAAGGGAAATCTCCGATACTGTTAGAAAAAGCTATGTACTATATAGCTATCACTTTATCAATGTCAATTTATTCCATTTAACCACAGATGGTCGACTTTTAAACTTGATCAATGTCCTTTGAACGGGAGCAAAATCAAAAAGTAGTAAAATTGGGTTGCTAACAGTGAAGAGTTTAGTCTAGCTGAAAGCTGACCTGGTTATTTGTTTGGGTCGTCAGACTAAACAAATAATGGTAGCGAAATTTCAGACCCCGATGCTGTTAATTGCAAATGCCAAAAGTAGTCCGCTTTTTTGAAGCGGTTACTTCCCTTTATATGTACACTAACGCCTAAAAATTCAGGGGAGATCACTGCGTAAAGATGGTCAAATGACAGGCGCATTAATTTTCAAGCAAAATAGTTCCTGAATGGTCGAAGATTTCTATTATTGTTTTATTCTTTATAGAAATACATGCTTATACTAAGCTCCATGATTATTTACATCTGTGTTAAACAACAGTTATCGTCGAGATAATAAGGGTTACAAACCGTAATTTAGAATAATATGGTTTTCTTCAGGTCGTTAACATATAACTTCACCGTGGTCAAGGGATTTGCGCGCTCGCTTAGGAAGGGAGAGGTCTGGAGTTCAAATCCCAGTTAAGGGAACTCATTTTTTTTAAATTGTTTAAGTCAAATAAACATTGAATTGAATATCAGTGTTGCAATAAGTCTTATAGCCAATTTACTACAATCAAAACGATGGAAAGCATTGGTGGCACTATACAAAAACAAATTGGTTTATAATCTTACAACCTTCACCTTTCTGACATTCTGAGACCCAAACAAATTCAGCGCCTTCTGTGCTTTGATTTTATAATAGTGGCACAAGCAACTTTATTGCCACTACTGATTATTGTCAGACATGATCAGCAAGTCAAATAAAATGTAGAATGCACACTTTCCATCAACATCATAGTCAAAAAGGCAATATCATTATTGATATGGAGGCTAATATTTATTTTTTTTTAATTTTAAATGCTAAACTAAACAATGTTTCCATTTTTTTTTTTTTTTTGGTAAAATTAAATTCTTATTTGTGCTTAATCTCAAATTGAACGGTTATGAATCTTGAATTCAGTTCATGAATACCCGAGTATTACAATGATATTATATATACGTAAGAAAGCAAGCACAAAGTCAAAATGATATGTATTGTTTAGTTTATGTATTGTATATTTTGTTACCATTCATATAAAATTTGTGAAATACTCACAGATTACGGAGAGAGCTTTCAAAAAACATTTTTAAGCTTCCTTCTCAATTCATAAAATGTATTTCATGTACTTTAATATGTAAATGAAAAGATTACAAATAAATACTGTTTAAATTAAAGGCAATATTGTCTGAAATAATGTCAGAATGGGTCAATGCTGTTAAAATTTATAATATATTAATTCAAGCACACTTTAATCATAAACATTAATAATTATTTACATAAAACCTTATTTCATCATTAAATTTTGACTGATATTTTCACTAAGCAATAAAAAATGTATAATCAAAATTCTTGATAAAAACTAGCAAGTCTGTTACATTTAAAAAATAAACAAAATATATTAATTAAGGCATTAACTATTGTGTTACACAAATATACATGTATAGTCTGTGCATTATGCAAGAGTACATGCTCACACAATGTTAAGAAACTTCAGTCAAAAGTTAATTACTATAGACAGTCACCTAGCTTAGATGGTTAAGAGACAAAATTTAAAAAAACAACAACACTAATTCAATACTTCCTATAACTAAATAAGTAATATTTTCACATTTCATCACTTTTTGCTTTCATGCTTTACCACACCTGCAGAGGGGTTAATGCGTCGGACTAGTAATCTTAGGATTGCTGACTCAAGGGCTCAAGCCGTTGTTTCCTTGAGAAAGAAACTTAACATTCATTGTGTAGTACTGGTTGGTTCCAGGATTGGATTCGAGAGTGTTTCAATAAGCTTATAGCTTCCAACACAATCAAACTAAAATATATTTGTATAAACTAAACTCCTCTTAACATTTTATCACGCATAAAAAACACCCTGACAGAACCAAGGACCTCTCATAAGCCAGCTATAATTTTCTTCTATGATGAAATTTCTGCTAGTGAAACCAGAAACCGGAGATGTGAGGTTTTAAATTAAGTTAAAATATCATTAATTTTTTACTTAAGCTTGATCATTTTTTTGAAATTTTGTAGCTAAATTGATCCACTTTTAAGGCTACTACCTGTATAAGTTTATATGAGGACACCTAGCTCTGTTTCAGATGGCAGAAGATGGCAAATAAACTTGAGAAAGGAACAGGACAATATTTATGTGATATCCAGGAAAACTAATTAGGTGTTAGTCTGCTATCATAATGTAATTTAATTACCAATAAACTTGCACTTAACTGACAAACAACCTTTGTGACCAAACTGACATGTTGAATAATTCAAATATGACCTTGACCTTTAGTTGACTTTAACCATCAAAGTCAAATTATTGCATTTTGCTTAAAGTGGTCATACCTTTGATATTAATGAGCTGTTTTATTTATACTTTGACAAAACAACTTGACCTTGACATTAAAATGACCTTGACCTTGACCATCAAGGTCAAGTTATTGAATATCAATACTAGTACTCAATGGTTTTATACTTTTCATAGAAATTATATTTTTGTATGTTTTGTATATAGTGCTGAATGAAAGAATGAAGTGTATAAAACACATCAAGAAAAGATTTAGAAAAGATTGTGACTACAATATAAAGTAACTGGCAAAATATTACAACACTAGGAAGAATATAGAAAAAGTTCCAATTCTAGCAAAACCCACTGCATTTTACATTTTTAATAGTACATAGTTTCAAAGAAACACCAACAAAACTAGGACATGTCACTAACAAAACCAGGACATGTAACAATCAACAAAATTACAATGTTACAACACTGACAAACACAGCTCTAAAGCATGCTTGACAAAGAACAAACATTAAAAAACAAATGAAACATAAATCAAGTGTAGCCACCTCACTCCAACCAATCAAATGTACCCGCTTGAGATTCCTCCACTTCTGCTTTTGGATTTTTGGGCACAAAACGATTCATGAAAACCTGGGAGGTGTGAGCTTGGTTACTAGGGTTACTAGGGTTATTTACAGTTTCAGTTTGGGGTTTACAGTCATTTTGATCAGCTGACTCACAATAATTTGTGTTGTTCGCATCATCAGTTTGGACTTTAGACTTGGATCGCTGGTCAGATATTTCGTTGTAAATTGCTACAAATATGTCAATATAAACTAAAAATCACCAAGAAGATCTAGAGACGATTTGTATATCGACTACTTTAAGATAAAAAAAAAAATGGAAAAAAAACAACTACAACAATTTACCCAATATGTAAAATTGAAGACCAAATTCTTTAGAGAGACATAATACAAAGATGCGTTAGATTCTAAATCATACCTTTTTTACATCGACAATTCCATAGCATAGACTTTGCAAAGCCTATTTATAATAAAAATGTTATAAGTTAACACATTGACAGGCAAATGAATAACTAAAGTTCAATGTTCAAAACCTCCCATAAGATTTTATAAATAATTAATAAAGAATCACCCTAGTATAATAAGTTTCAGACTCGTCCAAATTTGACACAAAGTTGTAAACAAAATAATATTTTGGTTCATTTATTCCATTATAAAATTGATTAAAAAAAAAAAAAGTTTGATAACCAAAATCTTAAAACTAAACATATGATAAAGGCAACATATATTAAAATAGACAGTCTCCATCAATGACCCTATAATCTGCACACTTTTAGCAATCAAAATTATTAATCAAATAGACACAGTACCTCTAGATCTTCCAGACAAGGCCGGAGTTGTTTTTGACAAATCATCATGATATGCTGCCAGTGACGTTGTTCGAAGGTCAATCTCTGCCGACGTTGTCCTGCTTCTTTCTATTCGCGCTCTGTTGAAGTCTATATCACTCCTTTCAAATGTCCTTGAAAGGTCAACTCTTTCCTGCGATTTTGACATCAATGGACTTTCTCTTTTTGGAGGCCCTAAAGCACTTGGCCTTTCAGGGGTCAAAGGTCGTACATATCCAAGGGAGCTTAGCAGTTTGTCTGAAGATCCACCATCCGGCCCAGTTCTATAACTTTCATATCTGCAAAATGTTTGAATTCTTTTATAAAAACATAAACCTTGTTCTGCATAATGACATGTCCGACTATTAAATATATGGATATTAAATTAAAATAATAATATATGGTGTAAACAAAAATGGTAAAAATTCATTGGTTCTTAAAGAATACTATTTTATGTGCATCTAGATGTTGGCTGATAAGCAGAATGTCTAGAGATCAAGAAACAAGCTAGTACGCTCTGAAAATTTGTTTGTTATGAAGCAGCTGAATGCTGATTGGCTGAAATTGATCAGGTGTAAGTAGATCACTTTCTGATTAAGGCTATCAAACTATTGAATAAATTAACAGAACTGTAAAAGTTGTGTTTAATCACCGAAATGATAACTTGCGTTTTATAAATGAAATTAGCTGCAGTGACATAAAAGATTTTATCTAGCTATTAAATATAAATGTCCATTACAAATTTTCATTAAATCTTAAAAAAAATGATCTTGGAAAATCTTACTCATTCAAATTAAACAAGATATGTTTGTAAAACATGTATGCCCCCTATCAGCAGCCAATTAGTCATGTGATAAGGTTATTATGCATGACGTCTGACCCAGTGATCAAACAATTAATAAGGGTTATAAAGTATCTACTGGTCATGACCTTGACCTTTGACCCCTTGACCCAAAACTCAATAGGGGTCATCTGCTGGTCACGACCAATCATCATACAAAGTTTGAAGTTCCTAGGCCTAGGCGTTTTTAGTAAATTGATCAGAAACCGTTTTTACCTACAAGGTCAATGTGACCTTGACCTTTGACCCCTTGACCCCACAATCAATAGGGGTCATCTGCTGGTCATGACCAATCACCATGCCAAGTTTGAAGTTCTTAGGCCTAAGGGTTCTCTTATTATTGATCGGAAACCGTTTTAACATACAAGGTCAATGTGACCTTGACCTTTGACCCAAAAATCAATAGGGGTCATCTGCTGGTCATGACCAATCACCATGCCAAGTTTGAAGTTTCTAGGCCGAAGTGTTCTTTAGTTATTGATCAGAAACCGTTTTTACTTACAAGGTCATTGTGACCTTGACCTTTGACCCCTTGATCCCATAATCAATAGGAGTAATCTGCTGGTCATGACAAATCACCATACCAAGTTTGAAGTTCCTAGGCCTAAGCGTTCTTGAGTTATTGATCAGAAACCGTTTTTACTTAAAAGGTCAATGTGACCTTGAACTTTGACCCCTTCACCTAAAACTCAATAGGGGTCATCTGCTGGTCATGACCAATCATCACACAAAGTTTGAAGTTCCTAGGGCCTAAGCGTTTTTAGTTAATTGATCGGAAACCGTTTTTACCTACAAGGTCAATGTCACCTTGACCTTTGACCCCTTGACCCCAAAATCAATAGGTCATCTGCTGGTCATGACCAATCACCATACCAAGTTTGAAGTTCCTAGGCATAAGGGTTCTTAAGTTATTGATCCGAAAGCATTTTTACCTACAAGGTCAATGTGACCTTGACCTTTGACCCCTAGACCCCATAATCAATAGGGGTCATCTACTGATCATGACCAATCACCATCTCAAGTTTGAAGTCCCTAGGCCTAAGGGTTCTTTCATTATTGATCGGAAACCGTTTTTACCTACAAGGTCAATGTGACCTTGACCTTTGACCCCTAACGCCAAAATCAATAGGGGTCATCTGATTGGTCATAACCAATCACCATACCAAGTTTGAAGTTCCTAGGCCTAAGGGTTCTTTTGTTATTGATCAGAAACCGTTTTTAATTAAAAGGTCAATGTGACCTTGACCTTTGACCCCTTGACCCCAAAATCTATACGGGTCATCTACTGATCATGACCAATCACCATACCAAGTTTGAAGTTCCTAGGCCTTAAGGTTCTTTAGTTATTGATCGGAAACCGTTTTTACGTACAAGGTCAATGTGACCTTGACCTTTGACCCCTTGACCCCAAAATCAATAGGGGTCATCTACTGATCATGACCAATCACCATACCAAGTTTAATGTTCCTAAGCCTTAAGGTTCTTTAGGTATTGATCGGAAACCGTTTTTACCTACAAGGTCAATGTGACCTTGACCTTTGACCCCTTGACCCCAAAATCAATAGGGGTCATCTACTGATCATGACCAATCACCATACCAAGTTTGAAGTTCCTAGGCCTTAAGGTTCTTTAGTTATTGATCGGAAACCGTTTTTGCTTTTAAGGTCAATGTGACCTTGACCTTTGACCCCTTGACCCCAAAATCAATAGGGTCATCTACTGGTCATGACTAATCACCATACCAAGTTTGAAATTCCTAGGCCTTAAGGTTCTTTAGTTATTGATCGGAAACTATTTTTGCTTTCAAGGTCAATGTGACCTTGACCTTTGACCCCTTGACTCCAAAATCAATAGGGGTCATCTACTGGTCATGACCAATCACCATACCAAGTTTGAAGTTCCTAGGCCTTAAGGTTCTTTAGTTATTGATCGGAAACCGTTTTTGCTTTCAAGGTCAATGTGACCTTGACCTTTGACCCCTTGACCCCAAAATCAATAGGGGTCATCTACTGGTCATGACCAATCACCATACCAAGTTTGAAGTTCCTAGGCCTTAAGGTTCTTTAGTTATTGATCGGATACCGTTTTTGCTTTCAAGGTCAAAGTGACCTTGACCTTTGACCCCTTGACCCCAAAATCAATAGGGGTCATCTACTGGTCATGACCAATCACCATACCAAGTTTGAAGTTCCTAGGCCTAAGGGTTCTTTAGTTATCACTCGGAAACCATTTGGTCTACGGACCGACGGACCGACAAGTGCAAAGCAATATACCCCCTTTTTTTCAAAATGGGGGCATAATCATACTACAGAATTTCAAAAAATAACCTGTTTGCATCAGATTTGGTAAATCTTTCCTCTTTAAACTCCCTATCATCTCTCAATGGTTCCGTCCTCTGAAGGTCATAATTTGACCTTGAGAAGGAATAACTCTCCCTCTCCCTGTCGGTCCTTCTGTCTGGTACAGGATCGGATAACCTGGTGTAGCTGAGGTCACTCTGGTAACTAGATTTCATAAATCTATCTGTATCTGTGGCTAAAAGTAGATATAAACACTGTTCAATTTTCAGTTTGCCTGAAGAAACAGTCTGGTTAGCTCAATAGGAGGAGCGTTGGACTGTGAATCAGCCGAACAGGGTTCGATTCTTGGATGGCTTAACTCTGCTTTGGTAAATTCAATGTGGCTTACTGCCATTATCTGAAGTGAAAACTACCAGCACCACACCACCAGTTTGCATGAAGTGACTGAATCGACCCATGCGATCTAGTGCAGACCAAGACCTGGTGATGTGACACTGCCACACATCTGTGCTATCTGATCTGATGATGATTGTCTGCACTGTTTGCTATTCAGTCAGTACATATCTTAACATCAAATATGGTTTAATGCCAATCTCAATGAATTTTTTAAATACTTTTTTTTTCACAGAAGGTACATGTACAATTCTTGACTCGACACATATTAAGTACAAACTTTGCCATATTTCTGACACAATACAACAAAAACTTTTTGGGACCATTTTAACAACATACAATAACATTTGCAAGTTTAAATGTGTTAAAGTGTAAAGTTACAAAAAATTATGAAATGTTAGTAAAATGGTCCCCAGACACTTATTTAACTTCTTAATTAATGATAAAATCAACAAAAAATTGAAATGAAATCTAATACAAAGCATCCAATATAAAGTCTAAAAGAATTTAAACAAAGATTATGTCAAATAAAATTCCTCTGTAGCCCTATATTTTCTCCATAAAAATCATATTCATACAAATTTCTACCCAATGCTTATGGTGATCAGATGCAAACAATGCCTGTACGATTTATCAACGAAAAATTTTACGCACCACTTCTTTCATACGCATCAAACTGGCGACCTCTATCCTCTTTCTTTTGCACTTTCTTATCCATGAATTCTATAGTTTTCCTAAGTTCAGATAACTCTTCCTTGGCTCTTATATTATCATCATGTAACTGATAATTTCTCTCCCTTAGGTTCCGATTATCTTCCTTCACTTGCTGTAGTTCTATCTTATATCTGTAATCTGTCGCGTCGCTATGACCTACGTGACCTTCTTTTAATCTCTGCAGCTGAAAAAAGAGGGATGAAAACTTTATTTTAGTTATCAAAAGTTTATGTAATTCTAAAGCTACCTGATAATTAACAGTTAATTAAATAGTGTTATTATTGATAATTAAATAGCATTGTTATTGATAATTAAATAGCATTGTTATTACCATTATTATAATTATCATCATCAATAACAATATTATCAGTCAGTTATCATGTTGGAATTTGAATCACACACTGTGTATAGGGTAAATATATCAAAAACCAACACAATTTATTAAAACATGTTTCCCTTTAATTAATAAGCTTCATCACACACTGTACAAATATTGTTAAGTTGTAAAGGCATTTTAAATTTTCTGCCCTTACCATTCTGTATGAATATATGAAACCGACTATTAAAACAATAATTATTGTTTACCCAACTTTAACTCTTAACCTGCTGAGGGTAGAATTTCTTAAATTCCAGTTTTGGAATTGTCCATTATCATTCATAGGATATCAAGATGAAAATTTGAAGTTAGTAGAGCCTGGTTCAGGCTGGCCGGGTACTATAGGAATGTGCAGGCTGGCCCAGCTTTATAATAGTGTGAAAGACTTAAAAACTTTGTTAACTGCCGTAAGCAGCTAGATATTCCTGACAGTGACAATGACTGGTGTTTTAATTCTTTTTCTTGCATATTACATATTAATAAATGATATTTCGAAAAGAAATTACAAAAACTAATACTTTCAGTTCACACTTTTTTCTTAAAGTATTTATTGTGTTAATTTACAACTTCATTCGTAATGGCAAAATGACATCATCTTAAGAAAACGCCATTCGCTCATTAAAGGCGCATGGAAATGACGCCATTCGTTCATAAAAGGCGCATGGAAATGACATCATTTTAAGCACACAACTTGTCTTATATTGGGGGTGTACAAAAGGTTTTTCTAGTACTGGTGTAAACTCTGATAGGCAAGAAAGGTTTTTCTAGCACCGGTGTAAATAATCCTGTCTGATATGCAAGAAAGGATTTTCTAGCACCAGTGTAAATAAACCTGCCTGATATGCAAGAATACATTAAATTATTACCTCTAATTTAAGATGTCTATTTTCGTCCTCTATATCTCTCAGTCTGTCTGACTGAGTGACACGTAATGTCTCGTTCTCTCCGGCCAGTTCTTTCACCTTTCTCTCAGCCGCGTGAATTTCCTCCGATGCTGCGTCGTGAGCTTCCATCAAGTCTTGAATCTGACTGTTTAATTCATCTACAACACATGAAATAGCAATTTTCAATTTTTGTAATTTATTTTCTAGACAATTATATAAGGATCTTACACTGGCTGCAGGTACAGACGGGAATATCTAGCTCGAGGGTAAATGTTTACAGCAATAACAAGGCTCTACCAAGTTTCTGCTAAACAGTTACCCAAGAGCTAGATATTCCTGTCTGTGCTGACAGCTGGTGTTTGATTCTTTTTCTTGTATATTACAATTACTGATACTTCGAAAACAAGTGACAAAAACTAATATTTTTATATATTACTTTTTTCTTATAGCAGTGTATGAATTTACATCTTCATTCAAAATGGCACAATAATGTCACATTAAGAATGCAATTCATTCATATAAGGCGCATACGAATGACATCATTTAAAACATAGACAGGTTTTTCTAGCACTGTCTGATATGCAAGAATAAATGACATTACATTCTCAAGGTAAGATAGAAACTTTAGAACAACTTTGTTTTGTAATTTATACTAAAAACAATGATCAAGATCATACTTAAGCATCCATTTCATAATCTGGTTGTGATGTTCAATAAGTTACTAGGCTTTTGCATTAATTGTCAATTTTCTTTCTAGCTTCTTGTTCATAATTCAGAAGGAATCAAATTTGAGTCAAAACAATATTTTCAACATTTTTTAAAATTACAAACCAAAAATGTTCATTCAAAAGGGATTTTACTGTATATAAAGCCAATGTTTGTACCTATTTTTCTCTGTAATGCTGAGGGACTGTTGGGATCGTAGCTGTTGAGTCCAGGCTCGGACTTCTGTTTCAGTTCCTCCTTTAAGCGTAACACCTCCATATTTAGACTATCTCTTTCACTACAAGCTTCATGTACTTTCCTCTCCAGCTGTTTCAAACAAAACAATTAGATCAAAATTAAAATTATATTCAGTGAGGTTATTATACTACTTTTGCCAAGTTTAGAAAAAAATGAAAATTATATTCTTTGTCAAAATTCAAATTTGCTTCTTAAGTTCTAAACAAAATGTCATAAAAAAAACCCATAAAACGTAACCTTAATTATTGTGGCTGATTTGTGCCATTCGTGTTATCAGTATATAATGAAAATATAATGCAAGTTTAGCTAAAAGCAGCCTTTAAAACATTATTTTGCTTATGCTATTGTAAATAACAATTTTAGAATGAAACAAACATGATTTATAAAAACCTAATATATCAGAGTACTAAAAACATCATAATTATGTGGAAAACAAATAAAACAAATCCTTTTCAAATACGTGAAATATCTTCTAAGTAATCCATAGTAAAGTATACAAAACTTTATACCTCCGCAATCTGCGGCCCTGGTGAAGCCCTTGCTCTGTGTCTGTCAAGATCACCTTGCAATTTGTCATTGATTTTCCGTACTTCTGAAAATTGATCTTTCAGCTCTGCCACTTCATTTTCTCTTGAACTTAATAATGTGCGAAGGTTCGAAATTGTACTCTCTAAATCCTTGACTTGCTGTAATGAACAAAATTAACTTTAAGAACTCAGCTGAAATACTGTATGCTACAATATTTTTTACAAATATTTTTAACAATCATTTGATTACTTAATGCCTAGTTAAAATTGAATCCTAGTATGTTAAAAAAAGCCGAACTTAAAAATCCAAGCATAAGTTTACAACATAAGACTTTATCAAAGTCAATGAAAATAAGCTAAGACTACCAGATTAATAAAAGATAATCTTCTTGCACAATAGTTCATACATTTTCAATACTATTAGGTCTATGAAAAACGGTCAACATATAAAGGTCTATGCAAGATCTATACAAGGTAAATGTAAGTAACTGTTTACACAGGAAAGGCAATGAAGGTATGTCAAGTCAATGCCAATGCACAAAAGGTCAGTGCAAGTAGGTCAATAAAATTATAACAATGTAAGAAGGCCTATATGTGAGTAGGTCAAAGAAAGGACAATGCAAGTAGGCACAAATGGACCAAAGAAAATGGGTCAAATTAAGAAGAATGCAAGAAAAAGCAAATGACTAATGCACTAAGTTTGCCAATGAAAGTTGTCTTTTTGAATTTTTGAATAACAAGTCACAGTATTGACAGAAAAAAACTTGTGAGGACTAATATGATGGCCTACTGCTAAATATGTTAAATGGATTTGTCCATCTCCCAAACTGGATATGACTATTCACCATATTTAGAGAAAATTACAAAATATGTACTGACTGAAAATGCAGCTAACAGTGCAGATGGCACAGATGGGCAGGCACTGATAGCAAGGATAGATTCTGCAGCCGCCAGCAGGCTAAAACTTAACAATGTATTGTCATTCATAAATAATATTTTATTGAAATAGTGAATATTAAACAAAATAATTTAAAATGCAAGCAAGAAAAAAACATTATAAATAGATCAAGTTTTGGAGTAGTAAACTCTTAAAGATTTTTATACAATGTAGTTCCTCTTTGTACTCAGGATTGATTTATAGATTTATACTTGATACTGAAACAATGCCCAAAACTTTGTAACCTTATATGTAACAATGTCGGGTTTATATTAATTACAAGTATATTATGGTCTATAGGATTACTTTGGGTCATATATGAATTATAAGTATATTATGGTCTATAAAATTAGTTAGGGTCATAAAAGTTTTCGTGTAGTATTCAATAAGTGTTTACTTGATAACCCTTTTCAGATTCTATCTGAATTTCTAAAATTGAACTTGTAGTGAACTATTATCCATTATCATCATTATCAGTTTTAGATAAACAAACAAAAGACAGTTGGTCAGCCAGCAGTATCGAGTCTCTGCAGTATCGAGTCTGGTCAAGCATGCCAGCATGGATGTGCATGCAGGCTGGTCTGGCTCTATACTGGTGGCAAGGGCTATTAAGCTTTCCGTTCCAGTAATCTAAGGTTTAAACCTTGTAAAATTCTACCCATGATAAGAGGAATTTTTATTGGATCTTACTTTACAAATAAATAATTTTAAAGTTAATTTTGACAAATCTATTTCATAAAAAAGGTTATTTCATGAAAAGGAAGAATTTTTAAATTACCATTATAAAATAATATTTAATCATTTTCTCCAAATAAGCCTTTACAGAATTAAGCCTCAAATAAATAAAACACTTTTTTATTTCTTCCTCCACAAAAAAAGTAAAAATCTAATGAAAGAACTCATTCATAGTTTGATTTCAATCAAGTCAGTTTGAAAAATGAGCAATTTGTTTGATTAATTCCTACCTTTAATTGATTTCCATTTGATTCGTAATTTCATGCAATCAAATAATATAAGTCCATTAAAATGTATACATCTAGTTGTAAAGTACTTCAAGTTGTTAGTCAGATCATTAGATGAATAGAAGTTTGATTAATTTATTTAAATTTATCAAACTTGCCAAAAAAAAAAATTAATGACAGCAATTTTTGGTGTCTTATTGAATATCCCAATTTATACAACTGACGTTGTCAGACACTCACAATTATCTTTGATAATTTATGCCTTATAAATTGTAGTATTTCTTAATTTAAAATGAATTTTCATGACCTCGTTGAACCTTAGAAGTAGTAATTAAACTGAATAGACCAGCTTGGTATTGACAGAATTAAAAAATTCTGTTTCATTTGAATTTTAAGCTTTTCCTAGCAAATTCAATGTTACAAAAGATAATGACTCTTTTGAATGACTAATATGATTTCTACAATATAATTTTATGAAAGATGGTGTATAACTCTTTGCCTGCAAGCGGCAACAAAATTTACCCTACGACTAGTGTCGACTAAAATCAGCCAGCACATCTGTACTGTCTGATCATGGTCTGCACTTTTAACTGTTAAGTCAATATATATTTTGGAATTTTCCCTAAAAATGGTTAATGGTTTAGTCCAGATTGAAAGATGGTCAAGTCTATTTCAGAAATTTAGCATGGCAAGGGTAAAGTTGGTATAATAATAAAAGAAATAACCTCTCTATATCTTAACTCATTGTCCGTCTCAGCATTCATGGGGGTAACAGTTCTGCTGCTTGCATTAGATATGGGGGTCCGAGGCGGCGTCCTGCTTGGCAACAATGAGGGTTTGTTAATGGAACCTACTACCGGAACTCTAATATGGTTATCTGGTGTCATACTTCTTTTGTCTGGGGTGTATCTTTGTTGACTACCAATAGCAGGGAGACTGGCCGCACTTCCTGTGCGTGGCCCAGCACTTCCTAAAATATCTGTATTACTTCCGCTCTTAGTGTCAGCCAAGTTTTCATAGTATTGAGTAAGTTCTTGTTCACTTGTGAGACTCTGTGGGCGTGAACTAGCATTACTACCTGAACCAAGTCCAGAATATAACTTTTCTTGACTTGCTTTTAAAGAATTGGAAATGATGTCTCTTTGTGGCGTCTGCCGTTGTGAGCTATGAGCTGAATTCTGAGCAGAACTATGAGCAGAACTATGACTTGACTTTGAACTTTTTCCTGAATGATTCGATAAACTAGGGGAGCCAGCTAAAAATTCACGTCGTATAGGAGAATGCCTATCTGCAGGGTTCAATACATCATCAATCTGCTCTTGTGACGGAGGAGTCCGTGGCCTTGAACCATGAAGTGAACTCTCCCTAGACGGGGGTGGAGTTTTTGTTATATTTAAACTGTCTTCAATAATGTCATTAATTGCCCGTCTGCTCAACGAATTCTCAGAGTGAGCAGAACCCACTGATTCAGGTCGTGTAGGGGTTGAGGATGGTCTAGAACCTTCCCTTGTTGGTTCAGGGGAAGGAAAGGATCTACTAGCTCTTGGTCGGCCCAATGCGTCACTTACAAGGTCGTCAAGCACTTGCTTGCTCAATGAGTTTGCTGAATGTGTAGAACCAACTGACTCTGGTCGTCCTTGTTCAAATGCTTCTGTTGCTGTGGGAGTCTGCCGGGCTGAGCTATGAGCAGAACTGTGCTTAGAATACACAGGGCTCTCTGTTGAATAAATTGGTGTTCTTGAATGCCCATTTCCTAAAACATCATCAATGACTGCGGGTGGAGTAGTTCTCTCCCCAGCATCGAATCCATTCTGTATTGATCCATTTGAATGATGATTCCTTTGTTCGAAAAAATCATCTAAAGTTGTGTTATATTTAGTAACAGTTTGACCATTGGTGCCGTTACTTAAATTATCTTCCCTTCCTAATGATTTCTGGGATGCAGTGTCACCGTCCTGATATTGTTTATCACCATCCTCTCCCACAGGTGTACGTCGGCCACCAAGATCCGTAAAGTCTGTCTTTGAAGGCACACCAGAGTCTAAGTCATTATCATTTAAAGCACCTTTATTTTGAGTCATCTGTGATCGTAAAAGTTCCTGGTATTTGCTTGTTGCATTAATACTCCCTTCTGGTATAGCTTGGTCAGTTGTCTCTGCATCCATATTGGACCTGGCTGAAGAATATGTGTAACCAGAGGCCCTGTTAGGTGTATAAGTAAAATCTCTATTAAGTTTTTCTGGTTCCTGGCTGCTGCCCTGTTGTTTCTGTTTGATAAATTCCTCAGCCTTCACTACGCCAGAACTTTGCCCTTCATCCTCTAGGATATCTAGAAATAAAAGAAATACATGTAGTTGATTACTTTATAGTAGTTGCTAGACAGTAATAAAACACACTTTCATCCCAATAAATATAAAATAAAATATATTTAATCACAAAGCATCTGCACTGCAAAATGCCTAATAGAATAATTATCTTTCCTATCTCACAAGACCTTATGAATGTACTGGAGAAATGTGTGTCAAGCATTCAAAAGTGTAACAGTGTTTCTAATTTGCCACCAAGATAAATCTACGCATAGTTGCATGAACACCATTGCAATCTGATCATAGACTATACTGTTACATTACAACCTACATAACTAGTTAAAGCAATTGACAACACTTGTATTGCAATAATAACCTACTGAATAACAAGACAACATACATGTATAAAGAAACTATAATATAATATAGTATAAAAAGATAAGTCTTACGATATGACAATCCAGCAAATATAACTTTTTTCATAGCTATTTTTTTATTATTTAATGCACAGTTTAAATTTGAAATAAAAACTCAGAGCACTAAGAGCTGTATCCAAGGAGTCTAAGGACTCAAAATTGTGGCTAAAGAGTCAAGTTGTTTTAAGATATTGTATTCATTTAAGGTCAAACTTCGTTTTAATAGTACCTGTAGTTGTTGTCTAGATAAACAAAAGAATTTTTATGAAAATGTGCCAAGGTAGTTTACAAACAGAAAACAATGCATCAATGGCTTAAAATACAGATGTAAAGGTATTTATTATGGTACATACAGAATGTGTTTGCTATAATAATACAAGGTATTGTTTGTTTGTAAAATTCATCAATTTTGTAAAGAAAAATAAATTGACTAGGGATAAAGCTATATTGAACTTTAACCTTTAAGTCTTAGACAAATGGGGGCAACTGATTTTACCCATGCAACCAGTACAGACCAAGATCAGCTTGTACATCTGTGTGGTCAGATTATGGTCTGCACTGTATGCTATTCAGTAAGTGCATGTATATATTCTAAAATTTTCTCTAAAAAATGATAACCGGTTTTGTCCAGATTTAAAGATGGATTATTTGCATGGTAAGGTTTATACTTTGTAATGCTGCATTTGCTCAGCAGACTGGTGTCACAGTATAGAGCTTATTGTCAAGGTTCTGGGTTTGAGTCCCAGTAAGGCTGAACACTTTTTCAACTTGTGACATATGTCCTGTTTTTAATTTGAAACTGTCCATTGTTTAAATTTCAGGGATTTAAACATCAAAATACTAAATATCAATTTAACAAAATATTATAAGTTCTTTTTAATCGTTTAAAGCTATCTGGTTCAAACAGATAAAATTAAAAGCAAGTTGATTGAGCTTAAAGTGAAAACCTCATATCAGGCAAATATAGGACCTTGTTTAGAAATTTAGAAATTAAAAGGAACATTTTCAGAGCAAATTATTAAAGGGTATAAAGCTATATCATACAAAAAAAATTTTTTTTAATTTAATCAACAGTGAAATTTTATTGTCCTTTTAATCTTAATTAAACTAATGTCTGATTTTTGTATAATCTTTGTACAAAATCTGCTTGTCATTGAAATATATATACTTATCATTAGGTTTTAAATTTATGCTGAAATAACTGATCTTAAATATTAATTGTACATCTTTAAATCAATTTCAAAAAAGAAGTTCTGTAAAGCTGTACAATAAAAAAAAAAAAAGATTGATCAATAAGTTTACAAATCAATCAAGCAAATAAACAATCTCCCATTATAACAGTTGAACCGAAAAGAATGTTCGTCCATTATAACAGTTGTATCAAAGAATGTTTATACGTATTTGCATTTTTATCTCTTAGTTATCGGCAGTGTTTAAAATTGTTTTCAAAAGTTTTGTTGTGTGCACTGATAGTGGGCTGTAGATAATTGTACATACAGGTATAGTTGGTTAATAATTATAATAAAAACCCCTCCAATACCATCAACAGGTTTAAACATGTCTTTAAAAGCATGTACTTAAGAAATTGATAAAAATGGCTTAACCTTAATTCAGCCAAATTTGTGTGAATGACTTTTCCTGCTGTGATATTTGGAATGTCCATTTTGTTATTTAAAAGGATTTTGATATCAAAATTCTTAAAGTGTGAGATCAATTGTAATGCTTTTGGTCACATGTGACAAAATGTAAATAGTTAAATTAACAATACTAGCAGGCTTGTCCGACTCGGTTCTTGTTAGACTGGTCTATCTTAAATACCAGTCAGACTGGCCTTACTATATTCTGATCAGACCCATCTTACAATATTTCGGTCAGGCTGACCAAACAATATTCTCATCAGACTGGTCTCACATTATTTTAGCCAAACTGGTCTTTCAATATTAAATCTGGTCAGACTTGTCTTACAATATTTTGGTCAGGCTCAGGTCTTATGATATTCTGGTCAGAATAGTCTTACAATATTCTAGTCAGGCTGATCAAACTACAAGTATATTCTGGTAAGAATGGTCTAATACTCTTTTCTTATCACACAGTTCTAACTATATTCTATTGATATACAAATGTATATACAGGCCTGCCATAATGGTAAATAGTGTGTTCAAATATTTGCAATGTTACTCAAACAATAATAAAAAACTGGTACATGTACTTTAAAAAAATCTTTTGTAGGTACTTATAATGCATAATGAAAACCTAAGACTGCCTGTTGACATAGTGAAATTTCTATTTATCAGCCTTTCAAAAAAAAGAAAGAATCATTACAAGTTACATATGATATTTATCAGTCTTTTGACGACACATAATTATACAAGAATCATTATAAGTCACATATATAAGTCACATATAACCATGAGCCTGCTGAATTACTAGTCCTAATGGTTTGATCCAATTTAAATTTTGAAATAGTTCATCCACAATCTATCATTGATGACAATTTGGAAGGTTATCAGCCTACAGAATGTGCTTCACTAGAAATAACATGCTTCACTTAGCAATCATGTAGCTTAATTTTTAATTTTAAATTACAAGTTTATTCTTGTATGTAAGGCAACTTTAGCAATTTTTTTGATATTAGTTTTAAAACATCATAATTATATCAGTAAAACTGATCTTTTTTCAAGAAATTTTACAATTTGCAATAAAATAACAAGTACTTTCTCACATAGCAACCCTACAGTAGACTTAACTCAAAGTCAACAATCATTCATGTTATTTGAATATAATTTTATTATAAACTCATAATTTCAAAAAACATTTAATTCAGTACATATATATAGCACAAGTGTGTAGGAAAAATATGTAACTACCTACTGATAAATAATCCAATCTTTGTATATAAACATCAAGTCACTTTAAGATCCCAATGTTAAATCTCCTGGTTTGGAATAAATTTCAGATACCTTAATCAATATCACTATTAAACATGGATAAACATACATTAAGTGTATTTCACGTTTCCTTCACCGAGTGAAAACCCGTGAACAAACATGGTCGTAAAGATTTTCTTTTTACAATCAAAGGGGAAAACCTACATAAATTTATACACCTTTCAGAAAGTATATCAGCATTGATCACACTTTGACAACAAAAAAACAAAAAACCAATAGAATGTGTCTGCCTGACCTTGCTTTAAACAGGAAAAAGTCCAAACTACAGGTTGATCTAATAATGTCAAACAAGTCTAGAGTAGTGGTTAATTTTATTAATCTGGATTAATTTGCACTGGTGGATCATGCATTAAAGATAAGAATATATATTCCAACTTACCTATTCTACTATAAACTTAGGAAAGATTAATTTGTTTAATGTTTCCTTGTTTTAAATCAAATAAGCATGACGTAAATCCAATATTAATATGTAATCTATCTAAACACAGATTAGGTAGGATTATTCTATTACTATAAAAAAATGTCTCAGTGACTTATTGATTGAAATCTCAGGTGCACTAAATTTAATTTTAGTTAGTTCTTATGTGCGTTTTAGGGTCAAATAATATTATTCAGTTTTATACTTTACTTTTTTTACAATAGTTGTCCAAGGTTTTGTTCATAGTAAATGTGGTAAGTGTGCCATGATATAACAGTAATTGAGGTAAGTCTTCACTTATATCATGGTGATTGAAAAAGTATGCACATATAGTAAAAATGGAGGTAAGTGTGCACTAACATCAAATTAATTAACATAAGTGTGCACTTACATCAAATAAATTGATGTAAGTGTACACTAACATCAAATAAATTGAGATAAGTGTGCACTAACATCAAATTAGTTAAGTTTGATTTGTAATGTATTTCATGCCACATTGCCCCTTGAAACTCTCTCATAAACCTTGAAGTTTGATATTTACTTGTTTGTTGCAGTATCTAAAATTAGCGGGCATTGAACAGTACAAGTACTTGTTATACATGTATCCTGAAGGCACTGAACAATGTGTTTAAATTGTGATTGTATTAATACTGTATAAGTAAAGTAAAGTAAGTAATTGCATTTTATAGTCTAAGTTTCATGCTTACGCACGTTCACCGACTTTACAGCTATTACCCCTGGTCATCGGGCTACTAGTATCTATCTATCAATCTCCCTGGGGAGTCTTTTAACTCCGCTTAGTGCAGCCGACACTTGGCGCAACGGAATTATACCACCCTCGCAGGTACCCATTTACACCTGGGTGAAGTGAAGCAATCGCAGGTAAATTTCTTGCTCAAGGAAATTAGCAGTGCCCTTGGTGGGGTTCGAACCCGGGACCTCTCGATCCCTAAGCGCACGTCCTACCACTGGACTACTGCTCCTAACATGCAATAATAAGTATTATATACCATGCTCTCAAAATTAAGATCCAATTCCTAGATAAATTTAAACATTATAACTAGAAATAACTTTTCAGCTAGTAATCCGTTTTAGCTAGTAATCCTATCAGGATTTAAACTCACAGAGGTGAGGGGCAAGTGGTTTGAAGTCAAATACCTTAACCACTCAGCCACAGATGCCCCAACATTTTGATTCGAGATAATAAATACATATAATCTATACATTTAGAAAGATGAAAAAAGATGAAATATAAGTCAATAGAAAATACAGTCATGTTTTCAAACATTTTTATATATTAATATTAATTAACCTTTATTCTGCTAAATTTGTGTAATAGATTTGCCCTGCCAACAAAGTTTAAGGAATTTCAAAGTAATACACAGTCAAACCTTGATTATTTTAATTGCCGGGGACTTAAAATTTATTTCAAATAAATCAATTTTGAACAAAGGGATTTTCAAAATCAGATACAAAAATGTACAAAAAAATGAGCTACCAACAGTATAAAGTCTGGTTTAACAGACTGCACTGTTGTGCAGACTGGTCTGAGCCCGAGACTATATCAATGGCAAAAGGTAATCACATAGGTTGCAGCATATAGGATTGCTATTGTCACCAATAACTTTCTTTACCTTGCATACAGGTGAACACAGCTTGAGGTAACTGTGTTGTCAATTTAATCCACTTATCTCTAGTTTTATATATCCTTAAACTGGGGCCTGGCCTCGCAGCCCCATCTTGTTTATCATGAGTCTCATTCACAACAGGTTTTGACTGTTTTTTCTTCTCCCTAATTCCTGCACATAAATTCTCCACAACATCAGAAAAGTTAAACTTTCTTCCAACTTCCAAAGGTGTGAAATTCATTTTTTATGATTTATACAATTTAAATAAATGTCATTTTAAAATCATGTTATAAGTTTTAATTATCCTTTAAAAATAAATCCATTGTAGTAAACTGTCCCACTAAGTGAGCAAAATTGTCGTTAATCAATTCCATATCCTAAAGAAAATGTTACAAAGAACTTAAAAGTGCCATTTCTTAGAAATCTAAGGAGGAAATGATCGATATCGAGACCAGCATGTGAATATAAAAGGTATTATTTCAATTACTCCGTCCATAAAATAGCAAACCAATCAACGGCACTATACAAAATGTCAATTAAACGGTAGAGTATCCATAGCAAAAACTAGCAAACCATTTTACTATAAGAAAAAAGCCCAAAGAGAAATAAATTAGTTCAAGTATCGCACATTAATTACTTTGTGGCAATTAAACTCACTGAGCAAGAAAATGGTCTTGTTCTTTTTATTATTTGTTTCATTTTTTCCTTAGAAACAAGTGCGAGCTAAACTAGAATTAATCAATCTGTACAAGCTATTACTGTGGGCCATATTGAACAATGGTGACAGGCACTCAATATCCACTTACAGAAATTGCTTAATTTCTATTGCAGCAAGATAAATTGTGTTTAAGCGCACTGCATCAGTCAATTAAAAACCCCTTTGAAAGTTCAGTTGTAATGTTTACATAATCATGCGTAAAAATCTGGTAACAATTATACAGACAGCTTAAAATGTTAGAACTATTTATAATTATAGATTTTAATAAAGATGAAACAAGTAATTTTTAAAATCTCAAATATCACTTGCAATTTAAAGTATAATGTTATATCCCTAATATTCAAACTTATTAACACTCATATGTAGCTTAATTAATAAGGCATAAAAAGTTTGATCCATTTTACAAAGACATTGCCAATTCAGAAATGTTCTTAAAAGGTGACCTAGGTGTTAAGGTGTCTGACTCTTAACCTAAGATTGGGGTCCGTAGTCTAAGTGCCACAAAGGGAGAATGGACCCTCATTAAGCCTAAAATACACACAGACAACCCAGGAAACATTGGTTTGAGACCTACATGAGTCACAACAATGTATCCTAATATGATACCAGTACTGGTAAGATCCAAGAAGTGGACTCGAGAGTGATTCAAAATGAAATGGGCATTAAGCTTTCATCCAATCAAACTAGAGCAAATATGTTAAAGCTGACAATACAACAATTAAATGTCTTTGGCTTGAAATATATGCATAAAGGAGTGAACACATCAATGTTATGCATGAATTTACTACTCAGTTAGTACTCACATACAAATGAATTTACTACTGAGTACTCGCAAAAAAATACGTTTTCATAATGTGTAACATCAAAAATCAATTTCTAAACAATTACAAAAGTAGAACAAAAGTATAAACAGAGTTAAAGCCTATAGTAGCCAATAAGTCAGCTCCTCAAATTAGAGATAATGGGTTCAACTTTGGGTCACTACCACCATACATGTACCTCATATATGACAGAAGTTAGCTAAGTGAACTCTACATAATCAATATAACCTGATAAACTTTTTCAACTAAAGCATTATTTAAATTTTCTTTTTTTCTCAATTAAACCCATGCTCCTATCATCTAGCTGTAACTAACCCAGTTATTGTTTTAATTGATAATGCAATATACAACTGGCTAAATTTAGATACAATCAATGGAGAATAAATTGTCCATCATTCAACACATGTAATTGAACACAAGTTAGTGACAATCAAATATTTATAACTTTTATCTCGCTTTCGTTATCATCTATAACATTGTGGTAATTAAGATAAAAAAACTTATAATCTATATATTGATTCAATAACTAAATCAATTTGTTAATTGCTTTTTAGAGTTTTGAATAGATATTTTTAAATATGTTGCGAAATACAATCAATCATATATTGTTGTTTGATATAAACAATCAATAAATTCTACAAAATTGATATTCAAACATTACATCAAATGTATTTCACCAATAATACTTTTAATTTCATGGGGTATATTTATCGGGATACTTTTATCCACATCACCGTTTCGATGTAAACAAAAACTTGACTACCACTTGTATCTTAATTTTCTATTCTGTACAAGTTTAAATTCTTGCAGGAGTTACAACAATTGTAGCATTTTGATTGTTTATGCTTAAATTCATGATACCGTAGTAAAATTACTTACTTATTTACGAATCTTGACACTAAAAACATGTTAAGACTTTGTCGGCAATTTTTACGGCGTTACCGTAAAATTAACACGACTATGACATAAAGTTTAAATTTAGTAAACTCGCGGGGAATTATTTAAAGTCATATTTGTATTAGGATCTACTTATTCTTAAATTCGCATCACGTTCAAAATAGCCGTATTTAAAAGAATAAGTTTTTTAGTAACAATGAATGAATTTACAATTCTTATCAATTTCTTTCTAACTTTGTCTAAATAATATTGTCCTGTTAAGTAACAGGATATCTTTGACATGTTGTAAAAGATCTACCAGGTACGTTAATATACGTACCTGGATCTACTAAGAATATTTCTAAACGTCAAAGACTATGATCTTTATAATTTAAGATAATGCTATCAGTATTTTTCTGTTTCAGAACCTAGATCTACCTCCCTAAAAAATTCGGTTACAACTGGCTCCAGATACGCTCTCTTCGCAGCTCAGTGAATACACTCCCCGTAAGAGTGAAACATTCTACCTACGCGCAGAAGAGAAGGTCCCAACCAAAGCTTATCACAGATCCCTTTCTTATCTGTAGAGTACTTTTACTTTGTTATTTATTTAAAATAATTGTCGACTTATCTTATCGTTGTAAACGTATTTTTAAAAAATAATATAAATTCTAGTATTTTCACATGTGCAGATACATGTACACCATAGATTCTTGTTAGCTCTTTAACAGTGATGTTGGTAACTCATTCACTCATAAGAAAACATATATTTAAAAGACAAAAACAAAACAAACAAACTAACTAACAAACAGCATACAAAACATCACTCATTTTAGAAACAAGTTTTCTTCATCTTACCGTCTTTAAGATATAGATCCACTTCAAACGTATAGTGCTTCATAACAATGTCCTCTACCGGATAGAATGTACCATCAACCACCAAATTACCAATGTATACACCTACTGGTATCTTTATCTCCTCGGAATAAAAGCACCGCGATGATTCCGACCATTCTAGCTTAATAGGCTCGACCTCCTGAAAAAATGAAGTGACTTTTTAATATGTATAAAACATACCTACATTATTTTAACAATTTATTATTTGCTCTTTTTGTTAACCCTTGCTCACACGATGATGTTTATCTTCAAATATTTGCAGGCGCTTTTTAAAAGTAAAAAAAAATGAGGGCGGAATATACTAAGTATAAAATGTTCATGTGGCACATTCATTACCAATCATCCAAGAATTATTTCCATTTTTTTTTTCTTTCTTTTTTAAGACATGGAATATGAAAAAGGAAATAGTTTACACGTACCTTGTTATTAAGCGTTACAAATACAACGCTTGGTGACTGTGTTAAAATGGACTTTTCCCATCTATATCTACAAGAGGCGAACATCATTGACGGTGAAACACACCCGTCCATATTGTCTCGAGTCTCCGGCATTCTAATATATTCTGTTTTACTATCTAATTCACTATTTTGATTTTCTGATAGTTCTTGTTTATCTTCATCATTTATGTCAATTTCTGGATCATTTCTATTGTCTTTGTTTGTGTATGATTCGAAAGTTTCTCTTCTAACAGATTCAAATTGCTCACTCATTTCCTTTTCACTATTCGTGCTATCACTCTTTTCAAATGTTTCACGTTTGTATTTAAGACACGATAGGAGTGCCGCCTTTAGTTCATTAGTGCGTTCAATTCTTTCAGTTTCTGAATCGCTCGAATTAGCATTGTTTACTTTATCTAACCTTTCGATATTTTCAGATTCAGAATCACTTGTGTCGGCGTCGTAATCACTGTTATCTATATGACCCTTCGACTCAGAATTACTTTCACCATTCACGGACGCGTTATTTTCATCTGTGACTTCTTTATTACCGTCTATATCATCACGAGCCACTGCTTCAAATTGAACTTCTTCATTAATTTTATCTTTATTGTGCTCAGGTTTGCCAGTAGCTCCTGATATTGTTGAGACACCGGTTAAAATGTCTTTGTCAGTTTCACTAACATGTAGGTTTTCACAAAGTTCATCAACTCTCTTCTCTTTTACAATCGTTTTTTCAATTACTTCATTTGCATTTACTTCACTATCTGTTTCATTATTCTGAAAATTATCTTCTTGTAAATTTTTTTTATCGAGTCTGACTTCTGTTTTATCATCCAATCTTATATCATCATCTTCTTGCTCATTTATTTCTGGGTCGTTTTCTTTTGTTTGTTGTTGCGGAGTTATGTTAGTGTCATTAATCTGGTTCTTCTCCAAAGGTTTTTCTTCAATATATTCAAGATCACTGTCTACTTCCACTTGAATATCATTTGCATGTGTTTCAACAGTTTCTTTCAACTCGTCATCCCAAGATTTACCTTTTGTTTTCTCGTGAAGTATTTCTAATTGTATATGAGCGTCATCAGCAATGTCTACACTACCAAACTTTAATATCGATTCCTCATCAAAATACGACTTCGACAGAAAGGTGCTCAACGATGTTTTCTTGGGTTTAATTACCTCTTCTGTTACAAAGTTATCGTCAATGTCTTCCGTAGCTTTATGATGCTCATTTAAAATAGTTTCACTATCATCTACAATTATTTGTTCCTCTGTAACACTATTGCACTCTTTATTATTTTCGCTTTTATTTATTACTTCGTCAACGTCAGAATCAGGAGTATCGTTTACAACTTTCGTACCATTAACACTTTCAGGTTTATCTTGTTGTTCTAGTTCATTTGCCGGTTGACCGTCATCTACGCAAGTCTCGACAATCACGGAATTGTTTTTCTCGCTTGTTTTAGTTACCACATCAGACTGTACCACATCAGACTGAACATCAGGTTCTTCTATCTCTTCAACTACTTTCTCCTGGTTGTTATTCTGACAATCAATATCTACGGCTAATTCAGTCTGCAGCAGTCCATCCGAGTTACTAGTCCCGTTTGCCTCTGTTAGGTTTTTCTCTGGCCCTTCATCGGGGCAAGTCTTTTCTTCCCCACTCCCAGTACCTTAAATAAAAGCATATAATTAAAATTTAATTAATGAAATTACAGATAAGTATCTGAAATAAAACAAACAGGAAGTACAATATCTTATTTATTCATTAAAGAAGAAATTTTTCTCCTTAAGATAGTGTACTTATGATTATCCTCATGTACAGCATCTATTTGCGAGGTCCATCACACTTGTCTATAGTTAGCTTGACTGATATCCTACTAAGAAACCGGTATTCTTTCATATACTTCAATCAGTCTTTCTTATGGCATATCGATAAACAATTTAAATTGGACAGTTTTAACTCCCCTGCATTTCAATTTAATCCTTTGAACTTGAGCATCAGGCATGTCATATATCATTCCGAGATCCAACAATAAAAAAGTACAGAAAAAGTAGTTCTGAAACTTATCCAAATGAGCTAAAAATTTGCGGTCAAAGTTAATGTGATTATTCTGAATACAGTGTGCATAATTAACACAAATGTATTTTCTATGCTAGTCACATGCATTAGTGCAAATAGCCGATGTTTTCCATCATACCAACACCCACAAATATGTTAACCATTCTTCTGCGACAAAATGCAACTACGTGTATAATGTTAAATTAATATGGCATCATCAAATTAAGAACTTCAGTTCTTATGAAATTCTTATCAATGGGACATATGTCTTAAAAGTAAACAAAAAAGTAAATCAAATAATGTCTCAAAACTGTCGTTATTACATGTACTAACTTAAAGTATCCATTTCAACACATACAGGAGAATGTGTGCACACTATCAAACAAAATCGTGAATTGATCCAAAACTTATTTTACATAAAAAAAACTACCGGAAGTTGATGCGCCATCTTGACTGATTGACAAACGCCCCATTATGACATTACTTTATTATATACAGTAAAAACTCTGAAAACCGGACCCTGTGCGGACTTGACCAAAAGTCCGGTTTTCAGAGGATTCCGGTTTTCAGAGGTTTCATACATTCATTGATAATAATGATGTGTTTGAACAATAACTTTGTTCAATCATTTTGTATTCACTTTTCAACCCTTTTGTCTAAGTAATATTTTAAGTTCTTTTTGCAATAAATGTCTTAAGTAATTTTATTATGCAAATCCATGAATATAATTCAGAAAATCAGAAATTAAAACACCACATTGTCTGAAATATATCATAATACCTTTTTCGTTAGCTTTGAAATATGTTATTAATAATATTTATTTAGTATTACTATTTTTGCCTATAATTGTTATCAAAACAAAGATAACTCCATGATCAAAATTTAAAGCAAAACAGGAATCATTTTAAAAACAGTTTCAGAACTCTTTTAGACCTTTTATATTAAAAAAATCATAACACATTAAAAACATTTTTTAAAATTAAAATCTACATGAATCTACAGGAAAAACACAAATATGATGAAAGAGGGACTTTGCTTTGTCCAATTTAATGTCACAATTTTATATTTTGTTTAACAGTTCAATGTTTTTAGTTTAACCTGATTAAAACGTCTGGCATCGGTTGGATGTCAGACATGTTCAATTAACCTGATTCAAACGTCTGGCATCGGTTGGATGTCAGACATGTTCAATCTTACACTTGTGTTTGTTATATCTGTGACATAAATTAACTACATCACCAGGGAAGAGCAAATATAAAACACAAATATGATGAAAGAGCTATAATTTAATTGACAATAAGAAATTAACATACACAGACAAGTGTTTTCACACCTGCATAGATAAAAGGAAATGACCATTACCTGGTATTTGAACATGTCACCTGTTGAGATTATGTTTAGATCTACATTAAAATACACAGAAAGTTGACACTTTAAATTGCTGTCCGGTTTTCAGAGGATTTTTAATGCATGTTTAGCATTAGCAACCATAGAAAATCGTCCGGTTTTCGGAATTCAGAGGTTCCGGTATTCAGAGGATTTTTTTTCAATGAACATATAGGGAGAAAATACGGGACTTTTAAAATGGTCCGGTTTTCAGAGGATTCCGGTTTTTAGAGGGTCCGGTTTTCAGAGTTTTTACTGTACCAACAGATTATCCACACAATTTCCTTACTTTTTGATGCAAAATGAATAGAAGAATCAGTTGCATTTTTCCTATTTTAATTAAATAAAAAAATCAAAAAAATCATGCACAATCTTTTCAGGAAACAAATATTAATTTCTCTTTATAAACATTGGCGGTCGATATCTTTGATTCTTTATTCAAAGAACCGGTGTTATGGTCATTTAGTTAGACTATTGATACACACTAGAGTTATTGTGACCTACGTGAGTAACAGATATGAAACTAATTTTCATTTAATATAGCCGCTGTGACATTATTGATTGTAGATAGAAAGAATGTTTGTTTTCTACGCTGGATTTATTAAAACTGCGACGCCAGACATTGATCCAACACCTGCCCAGATTTTTCAGCTTTTTTGTCTAGTACATATCATATATAACAAGGAATTAAAAAGAGCTCCACTCGATAATTGTGTGAGTCACCAAAACTCTGTCTAATGATAAATGATGATAAATGGAATAGATATTGAAGCCTTACTTCCATAAAATTGGAGATCTAATTATCAGACGAGATTTCATTTCACGTTCATTTAAAAGTTTTTAGTTTCGGGTATTTGGTCAAACAAGTCATATTGCGACTTTCAAATTTCAGCCACAAGTTGGACTTTCATACACACCCTGAATACATGTAGCTCTCTCGTGAAATAAAAATCCAAAGGTTCCCGGCGGTAAGAGGCAACCATTCGCCTTCTTTGATGTGCGTCCGTGTAACTATAGACCAAACATTGACATTCTTTTTAGCAAATTTGGTTTTATAGTTATTGTGTTTGTTCGGTTGTTGTTGTTTTGTTTTTTTGTTTTTGTTCCAATCAAAATTTATTATCTTAATATATGTTGATAAAAATGTTTTAATGCATATAACAGCTTTTTTGCCCCATTGAAAAAGGACAGCACATCGTCACCTTAGTGCAAGAACTCAATATCTGCTTCTTCATCTATATGCCGTTATTGAGTTTTTGCACTAAGGTGACGACATGTGATCGAAGGGCGTTCGCACTCTGAAACACGTGCATATAGAAAAAAGCACTGTTTCAGTTTCCAGATTGAAATACTTTGTGTGATTAGATGGACGTTTGCTTAGAATGTTAATTCTAACCTTTACTTGCAGTGGTCGCGTTCTGGGCATATTTGAATAAGAAAACCGGAAGTTGACTGAAGTTTTCCAGGCACACCAGAACTGCTAAATGTTACTTGTATGACATGATAATATTAGAAAACCATGGTTTCAAAGCAGCTTTCATTTTTGAGTGGTAGTCGACTTTCATTGTATGTATCAAAAGAGTGTTTTTGCGAACACGGCTATAGCTCAGTTCTTGCCTCACTGGCTAAATTGCGCGTCTCAATAAAGTAAAGCGAGGACTTAATTGTCCTCGATAAGCAGGTGTTCTCGTTACGTATGTACTTAATTAGTGATATCAGCATCCGTGTGCTGTCACGATGGAGAAAGGTGCAAAACTATTGTTAGTTACTCCTTTATGTTATATAAGTTGTAACAGTTTTGCACCAAATCACCAAAATATAACCAATTATGTTAGTATTCATAGAAACAGTAGCATAATAATATACCCGTATGTACATAACTGGTTATAGCGAATTCTGGATATTATGAACATAAAAGTATTCTAAATCTAGATAGCAACAAAAAGCGTACTTTCTACGCGGATAATTAATTACGATTTTCATTACAAGTATTACAGGTACGAGCGGGCACCACCCACCTGCCGTAAGCCTGCTGGATAGCTTTTTCACAGTCCCTAGCGAGATTCGGACCTACAGCAGTTAGGGTCAAGTGATTGCGTTAGTGACCATTTTAAAATGCCTTTGTTGTGTAACAATTTACATACATATTTAAAAGAGATTTTACCCCGATACGGTTGCAAAATGTCTTCTAAAAATCATCGTTAAATATTCCAGTTAATTCCAATTGAAAATTATTTCGAATACGGTTAAATCAAATTAAATTAAAACTTTTACCTGTCTTAGCCATTTGAAATCCTTTATATATATTGTGTAACAAACAAACCACTTGCGTCTGTTATTGAAATCTCTCTATATATTTCAACAATAAGATTTCTTGTTATAAAGAATGCTAAATAAGGCTTAAACAAATAAATATTAGATTTAAGGACATATCTCCAAGTTGCTAGATAAAAATGTCTGTACGAGTCATTGTTAAAAGTTTTACATTATATTAGAAATTTATTAGCGTTCTGCCTGTTTGACACAATCGTTCCATTTAGACTTCTAATTACAGAGGTAAGTTCCATTGTAAAAGAAAGTATTTAAAAATTAATTAAACTTTCACCCAAGGGTAAAACCGTATTACAATAATTTGAAGAGAAATTTGGCAAAGAATGTGAAAGATTAGTTTAAGGATATACGTCGTTTTGTCAAGGATATGTCATGACAAGTAATAAAATTTATAATATGTTATTGTGATCTTTTTAACAGAGTTATCTTTCTCAACTCTGATCAGCAGAGTTGTCGTTCTTGATGTATTGCCAATTGTAAGAAAGACCGATAAGGACATTTTATGAATTCACGATTTTGCGATTTCAACTCATTGAATTCATGAATTCACTGTCTCGACCTCAGCCTCATGGTCAATGCGAATTATCAAAATTTATTGTGAAATTTGTTCACTGACATTAAAATATTTCCTAATAAAATAAAATTACTAAATTCCAGACGCGCCTATAATTTTAAAACAGTTGCGCAAACGAATAATGAAACTTTTTCCTAATATAACCATTATCGTTCTCTTGAAAAATCTAAGAAAAGAAATAGAATAGTGAAAAAGCGTTCAAACCTTCGCAAGTCTCTGATTTGTTAAAAACCATTTTCACAAAATTTATATGTAAACCCTGTTTTTTATTTTAAAAGAATCCTGTATTTAATGTACACAAACAGAACGTTTTTTCGAGAATAATGCTGGCAGGAAAAATACCCTCTTGTCCAATAATTAAGTTCGATGTTTCATTAGGTATTATTGGATAATAATCATGTTTATTATTTTTTCTCTGATTTAATTATCACCCGGACAAAATCCTTAACTAAACCCCGATAAGGACGGAATACTTGATTACAAATTAATGAAAAAGTATAATGATATGGAATATGTCACGGCCAGGTGACTTTAGTTAATTACCCTACCTTACTATTCTGACCAGGTGACTCTAGTTAACGCACTTACCTTTCTGACATTCTTAAATAGTGCATGACACGAGTCTGAATACCACCACAAACTATGTGGGCTGATTTGGTACATTGCGCGTTGATTTGTCGATAGCGAAAACGCAATCTATATCGTTATCGCCTTTTCGTCTTGTCGCTATCGACAACACGACAAAGCACCTAACGGTGCGTTGTCGCGCTGTCACCCTGTCTCTAGCGAAGCACACCAAACGGCACGTTGTCGTGCGGCGCGTTATCGAGATGTCGCCCTGTTGCTTGGCTTATAAGCCAATCCTTCGATTTGAACCACCGAGCTACAATGTGACATTGCGACAACACGCCGCACGACAACGCGCCGTTTGGCGTATATCGTTAGCGACAGGACGACAAGACGAAAGTCCGACAACGTGCCGTTTGGCGGTTTGTCCTGTTGTCGCTTGCGCCAACACGACGCACAAAAGCGTACCAAATCAGCCACCATAAAAACCGGTTTCAGATTTAGCTTTTATATACTCATCACCATCAAAAGACATGCATGTTCAATTTAATGGGTGGACATGACTCGATTTTGCCATTCTTATTGAATGAAATGTATAAAATAAACGTATGTAATAAATGTAATGTATGGAATAAATGTAATGTATAGAATAAACATGTTTAGTCTTGAAGCAGGAATAAAAATTTAGTGTCACATTCAGCAAAGCAAAATAACCACACACCACAACGTTAGGTTGGATTCATTGTGACGAAATTCAATTCAAACATTTTATTCAAACTTTATTACCAATAATGTTGTAAACATTTATGATATTTCAAATAATCCTATACTACCAATCAACTATTACCCAAAAGAAAAAGAGAAGAGAAGAAATATATATTTACAAAACGTCCCTAACAAAGACCAGTCTTTTATATTTTGTTAACTATAAACGTACAATGGTCATTTTAGCGCAATATTACGTTAATAATGGCGTACAGTGACACCTTTTCGTACAACATTACGCCATTTGTAACACAACATTACGCCATTTGTAACGATTTGCGGTAAATCAATCTCTTTAATTCATAAAAACGAAATCCAGGCGGGATTGACTATTGACAAAAGGACAATTATGTCTAATTCATTGATAAATATTTTAATATGACATAAATTATGTATTCCCATTTCAAATGAAACTCTTTACAGTGGCATAATTATCTATAACAAAATCTATTCACTCTTGAATACTTTAAAACGGTTACACGACTTACCGGAATCGGCCGAATTACCGGAATCGACCGGAATCGGCGGTGAATTACCGGAATCGACCTGTAACTTTGTAATAATTAAACTTTTTAAGTTTTTTCTTGCAATTTTATAAGATATAAACAATATCAATGATTTATGAAAAGATTTTTATAAATAAAATCGCTTTTGATTAATTTATCAAGAGATCTAATATCGGCGAGCTACTGCCAAACTGCCTGTGACCGGAATCGGCCTGTTATTTCGTTGTTTATGCAACTTTTAATGTTCCTTTTGCATGTTTTTATAAAACCTAAATATTATCATTAATCTTTCTAGAGATTGTGAAAAAAATCGCTTTTAAATAATGATACTAATAAACTGGGATGTACTATAATCGTATGTTCCAGTAATAAACAAATATTTATGATCAGCGAAAACGGGCAAACTGCCGGAATCGGCAAAGGATTACCGAAATCGGCCTGTAATTTGCTTATCTATATACTTTAAACAAAATGTTTGCACCCTTGATTATAAATAAACAATAGCGATGATATGTAATCAGAGTATTGTCGGAATCGGCGAAGGATTACCGGAATCGACGTATAATTTAGTCTATTGTACGTTTTAACGTTTTTGTTGCATTGTTAATATTCATCTTATAAAATATAAATATTATGAAAGATATTTAAAAGTAATTCGCCGATCTTAGGTCTCTTGTTTTATTAATCAAAAGCAAATTTACTTACAAAAATGAATAACGTTGAAAATGTTTATATCTTATATAAAACATTCAAAAGAAATATTCAAAAAGTTCACAAATAACCAAATTACAGGTCGATTCCGGTAATCCATCGCCTATTCCGACAGGTTTCCCGTTTTTTGCCGATCTTCAATATTAATCTTTTTATTATTTATAACAGCAATTTTTCATAAATCTTTTGCTTCTTTTCAATAAACATTATAAAAATCTTTTAAATTGTTTGTATTTAATAAAATAAGTCAAGGTTATTTTTCAAACGTTGAAATATTGGTGGGGAAAAACAGACCGATTCCGGTAATTGGCCGATAGCCCTGGCACTGCATATAATTATGCAATATGGCAGTAATTCGCCGACCTTAGATCTCTAGCTTATTATTTAATAAGGATTCTTCATTTACAGAAATCTTTTAACACATCTATTATATTGTTTGCATTTTTTTCTTGCAAAGTCCATAAATTACAATAATACAGGCCGATTCCGGTAATCATTCGCCTATTTCGGCTGTATGACAGTATATGTAACTCGCCGATCTTCGATCTCTTGCTTTATTAACCAAAGGCGAATTGAAATTTACAAAATAAAAGAAAGAAAGAAACTTTTAAATATCTTTCATAATATTTATATTTTATAAGATGAATATTAACAATGCAACAAAAACGTTAAAAAGTACAATAGACTAAATTATACGTCGATTCCGGTAATCCTTCGCCGATTCCGACAGTATGGCAGTAACTCGCCGATATTAAATATCTTGTTTAATTAATAAAAAGTGATTTTATTGACAATACTCTGATTACATATCATTGCTATTGTTTATTTATAATCAAGGGTGCAAACATTTTGTTTAAAGTATATAGATAAGCAAATTACAGGCCGATTTCGGTAATCCTTTGCCGATTCCGACAGTTTGCCCGTTTTCGCTGATCATAAATATTTGTTTATTATTATCATTATTTAAAAGCGATTTTTTTCACAATCTCTAGGAAGATTAATGATAATATTTAGGTTTTATAAAAACATACAAAAGGAACATTAAAAGTTGCATAAACAACGAAATAACAGGCCGATTCCGGTCACAGGCAGTTTGGCAGTAGCTCGCCGATATTAGATCTCTTGTTAAATTAATCAAAAGCGATTTTATTTATAAAAATCTTTTCATAAATCATTGATATTGTTTATATCTTATAAAATTGCAAGAAAAAAACTTTAAAAGTTTAATTATTACAAAGTTACAGGTCGATTCCGGTAATTCACCGCCGATTCCGGTCGATTCCGGTAATTCGGCCGATTCCGGTAAGTCGTGTAACCCCTTTAAAATGCCTTAAAATGCTTCAAATTAGCGTTCTTATCATAAATTCAGTAGACACATCAAAGACTTCTGATTAAATTTTCATGCACTCTATTTTTGTCCATTATAATAGGGTGTGGATCCGATCTCAATTGATATTAAAATGGGACTGTCATGGGGGCTAGTGTGTACAAATTTTACGGACGCCATGGTTGGACACGCAAATGTTTTAAAGTACTACTAGGGAAAACATAAGCTGAATATAATATACGCATTGGTTGTCATGGTAAAGATGCAACATGAACGTGCAGACAGTAACTTCACGAGACTGTTGATATAAAAAAAGAGCGTAAGATGAAAATATGATTTCGTATTTGATATTCATATATAAGAATTCTAGTGCCCACCTAACTGGTACCACATGACATAAATTATTTCATGGGTAAAATTTAAAAGGAATTTCTAAGACGCATATGACTTAAGGGACAAGGATGACCATGCAATTGGCAGGCAGGTAAATAGCACCATGGGATATGGGACATAAACACAAAGGGCATATAAGTAATAACACCATTATATCGAATTCAAAGGACGTAGGGATCTGAGGTATATACATGTACGTAATAACAACATATTATCTAGGTTAAATGCAAAGAGTGTAGGAATCAGGGACATAAGTTCATAGGGCTTATAATAAATGACACCATAGGATCTAGGATATGATTTCAAAAGATATTGCATTTGTATAAAGACAACTGTCTACGTTTGAAAAATCAAACCAAGGAAATTGCTAAATGAATGTACGTCATTTGAATGAAAAGGCAGACGACATAAAAAAGATGTAATGTTATACATCATAAAAGAAAACTCTCACGAACGAGTTCTCCATCGATTTTAAACTGTACACTTTGATTTACGGCAATGAGAACGATCTTATTTCAATGACTATAAATTTGATATGCTATTTTACAAAAATGATATACTCTACAAATTCTTAAATCCCTTTTGAGCCATGATTCTGTAGTGTATGAACTCGCTCTTTGTTGCTTTGTACATGTATAAGCATTTATAGGTTTGTAACATGCTAACCTTTAACCAACTAGAACCGGAAGTGATTGAAATTTGCCACCAGTACCTGACGAGGCTCTGTATACAATTTTTGTACTTTGATATATTGAAATCCCTTGAATGGACTGTTCCAAATTCAAGGCAGGAACAGTCCATTTCACGGGTTGCTAAAGTATGACGAATATCAAGCAATGAAGATAAATTTTGCTGCCCTTGATTCTAATTCTATTGAAGGCAATTAGAATGGATATAGACTGTATATATTCACATTTTGTTATAATATTAAAATTGCAACGCGTTCTTTTTTCTTTCGTTTTTGTATTTTTTTTCGTCTTTCTTTTTTTTTCAAGATTTTGGTCTGAAGTGTGATTATACTGTAGAATAACACTCATAAACAAGTTATTATAATAGTTGTTTTTGGCTTTAAGATGATGGCCTTACATTTTTCTTCAACTTAAAATTGCTTCCTACAACTATAGTATTCAAGTTTGGCTACTAAATGCAATACTATCAAAGCTTAAATTTATGATGAAAATGATCAAAGGTACGTTTCATTATATGCAGAAATTGGTAGAATTCTAGCACGTTATCGCAAATATCTTTATATTTGTATATGTGTTGTACACAAACAACTTGCATACTTGTTTAAGTACACAAAAACCCACTTCCAATGAAGTAGTTGACTGTCAATGAAGTACAAGTAGTTGATTGTCAATGAAGTAGTTGTTCATTTACCGTTTATCTAATAATTGTTGCAAACTCAGCAAAAATTGAAATTACTGTAGAAAAATGTACCAAAATTAAGAGAGAGATAACAATTTTGCATTGATAAATGCCAAATAGAAGCATGCTTATTTGCACGTATTTATATTTTACTTACCAGTCATGCTCGCCGCTAACTGCATACAAGACAATACTGGAATCATGACTGCTCAATCTCGTTTGTACTTACTACTGGCCTCAAATAAATCCTTTTAGGTCCTCAATCATTTTCAAAACACATTTGAGCAAACATGACATGTACTCTTATTTCGTGCAATCATAACGTACATGTCCTCTTTATATTAGAAAGAAAAAAACACAACACGTGTTTCCGGCTTAATTCCTAATACAATGTACATATATTTTTATATATAAATCATTCCCACTGTAAAAGTTAAAATCTTTAAAGCTTTTAAACTCGTCCAATTCTCCCAGGGTTTTAATACTCTTGTTTCAAATATATATTATCTGAAATCTATAATCCGTCAAGGAAAGCACTTGGTTGCTCGACATTGTCAGATAAAATAAACAAGGATACAACGTACAGATCGATACTGATATGTTAACAATTTCTCTAATTGAAAGAGGCCATTATTTACATACCTTTTCAAAAAAATATAGAGTGTCCGTTCATTACAAATTTACACTAAATTGTCAAAATAGGGTGTAAGCAAAATTTTCATTTGTATTTTAAAAATGCTGAGTGTTTGAAAAAAATCAACAATGTTTATTTAACTTTTTTTTAGAATTTTAGGTCATTGCAATCAATCATTTCCGATAAGGGCCAATCTCGCAAGCAAAAAGTTATTATGTACAAAACAAAGCTTTAGTCAAATGTACATCTGCTGTGCAAAATAATGCCAAAATTAATAAGAAAATTTGGAAAACCTTTATGGGGAACTGTCTGTTAAAAATTTTCCGCGCAACGCGTGTTGTCTTATTTTTTGGAATTATTCATTTTTTATTGTTTCCTACAGGGTAACTTGTGTGGAAATTGGTACATTACTTGCAAATACATTTAAATGATGGTAGTTGAAAAAAAAGGTATAGTGACTGAATAGTGAATAGTGCAGACCATGATTTGAAGATACGGATGTACCGACTGGTCTTGGTCTGCACTGGTTTCATGAGTAGCACAAGGCTTAGGGTTAAAGTTTATTTCCTCGCTACAATGCAATGAAAATGGATCGGTGGCCTGACTTCCTTTCAACCCAGGGATCATGGGTTCGAGCCCTAATCAGATCACCCCCCCCCCATATCTTTCTTCATTTGACACCAGCACTAGTTGGTTCTAGGAAACAAACTCGAAAGTGATAACTATACATATGTTGCAAGATCTTGTTTCGCAATTGAGCTTAAATAACCAATACAATAAAACCATGAAACGCGTACATACTGTGGATGAAATATAAATGACTGATTTTTTAGGAGGTACTTATTTGAGAAATGAAATATGCAAACATCATCGGCTTCCTTAAGTGAAGCTGTCTTGTGCTAAATGCGCTGATATGTCAGAAAGAAATAGTGTTTACTTTAAAAGGTCAGACCGACACGTTAGGACGTAATAATGTTTACTCAAATATACAAACATTTACGTGCTTAGTTTATTCATTCATTATACTGTAATTGCCAACAATTTCCGATTAAATGTTAACTGTACATAAAATATTAACACATTATATACTTCCGAGACGCTCAATTTGAAAATGATTCAAATCCTATCATAGTGTTTAAGGCTTAAAATACTTAAAATGTATTTAGGAAAAATGCTTAATAATCTTCATTCTCTTTTAGATATTGTGTTGTACACTCACTTTAGATATTGTGTCTTTAAAGCAGTATGCCTCCAGATTCATGCGAATATTCATGAAAATTTTGAAAAAAGCAAAATATTTTGAAGTGAACAACAAAAGTAATTTACACATTGCTTACAATCTACCAAATAAGGTCAAGCTATGCAAATATAGCCCTTACCGCGTTAGTCACGAGGTAAAAAAAAACATGTTGATAAATACTGTAAAAGCGGATATTAATAACACATAACATTTAAATTATTACTGGGATCTTGAACTTTTCTTAAAATCTTAGTTCATTTTTCTCAAGTTTAATATTCTTGAAACATTTTTGCTCATCTGGAAGCGTGCAGCTTTAATTTATTCAAATTTATTTTAGTTCGATTGTGTTGGAAGCTATAAGCTTATTGAAACACTCTCGAATCCGTTCCTGGAACCAAACAGTACTAAGCAATGAATGTAATGATTCTTGCTCAAGGAAGCAACGGCTTGCCCCTCACAGGGTTTGAACCCACGCTGTCAGCAATCCTTAGATTACTAGTCCGACGTGTTAACCACTCCGCCACGCTGACACTGTAAGCGTGCCCTGCTTTGAATTTGGAATTGCCCAAAAGCAGGTGGGATGGGTCAAATGGGATTTCAATAACAAAAGTAAATGTAGCCAATAGTAGTATGCTATGCTAAGCTACGCTACGTTCCGTTATGTTCCGTAACGTTATGGCCAAACAAGGTTGGTTACTTGGAGATTAACAGAATCGAGTAAAGAAACCCATCAATTCTATTAATATCATAGATAGAAAATCTTAAAATACGTAATATGATCAAAGATCATTATACATGTACTCGTATATGATTAAAGGGCGTGAACTGAAATAATTCATTATAGTCATAATCTTTCTTAAAATCTTCATTCGAAACACTTCGCTCATTATTCATATATAGTTGTATATTGGCAATGCTATCTTACTATGCAGGAAAAATATCTTTGAAGGAAAGGGAATACAAACATTTGGCAATCTTCTGCATTTTTCATTAGAGTTTGACTAAAAAATGTTTAATGCAAGGCATTTAAAAGAAACGTTTTTTTTATCTTTACGTACATGCTACCTTCAAAAAGGTTAATTCTTCTCTCTAGACATACATGATTGATTGATCAAATATCGATTGACACCAATTAAACAAAGGATGTCTACCCTGGGTGTATGGTATGACAAACTAAAGATTACATATGATAAATAGACAAATGTTTATTTGTATACCGGTGCCGTGACATTTATGTCCTTTGACAATTTTTTTTTAGATCATTGTTAATGTCATTGAGTTACATCTTCATTATCTAAAGCTACTGTAGTTTAAAATCGTCAAATATCCTCTTGTCTTTCGACCTAAAGTAAGAGCTGCAATGTTGAATAGGACCTTATCTTAACTCTAACCTAACTGCATGACATTCCACTTCAACAATGAGCATCAACTCAAAAAAAGGCTTGGTTTGAAATTGATAAATAAACAAATTTATATATTTTAAAATGGGCAATTCAATAGAAAATACTGCAACAAACAATGATGCATTTGAGTGATCCACGATATACGATACTCTTTTGGCAAAGTTGTTGTTGTTGATGATGAGACTTTACAAATTTTACTGACACAGAAGAAACAAAGATTTAAGTAGAACAATTAAATGGGCTTCCGTAATCAAGTCGGCAACCGTACTCGAAATGTTGCAAATTCATCTATCTTTGTTCCACTTGTCATAATATTACATAAGGTGGATGTTTGACGGTTTATGAATCCACTCAATTTCTCCAGGCTTATGTAATAATATATATAGTATGATCAATGGCCAGACAAACTTTAATAACCCAACTGAACATCAGGGAAGGTAAATAGAACCACATCATGAGATGTATTTGTTAATAAAACGGTGTCAGTGGAGGTAACAAAAACCACATTGGGCAAGTAAAATTTTACAACCAGCGCAGATAATTACACTCACATCAGGGGAGATAACTACAACCACAACAGGGCAGGTAACTACAAGCACACCAGGGGAGATAACTGCACCCACAACAGGGCAGGTAACTACAACCACATCAGGGAAGATAGCTGGAAGCAGATCTAGGGAGGTAACTTGAACCAAATCAGGGGAGGTGACTAGAACTCTATCGGGAGGGGGGGGGAGTTAGAATTATATCAAGAGATGTAACTTAAACAACGTGAAACTAGTTAGGTAATAGCTATAAACTACATCAAGCGTGTCAGGGGAGATAATCAGAACCATATCAGAGCATATTTTAGACTGGTCTTTCGTGATTTCGAAGATCAAACATTAGTTATGGATGGCCGTGGTTTATTGTATTTGAAGAGGAATGAAGAGGACCTTTTATCTATAAGTAGTTGAGCAAACATAGATAAAACTGTATTTTGGAATAACTCCATGTTTACTATAGATTATTTTAATGTCATTTTAATTTATCTGAAAAATAAGCGAACTGAAGATCTCAACGAGTTGAATAAAATGTTTGTATGAATTTTCCCAGCTGAGTTTTAGATTACAATACAATTAAAATTTAAATACACACCTTGAATTTCAAGTTAAATGCAATTTGCATAAATAAGGCTAAATTATTATTGAGTTTTCCCTGAAATATGCCAATATTACTGATTTTATTCATTCTGTCAAATGCAAAGTATTAGAGAAACCTGGAAATTGATTGGTTAATTGTTTAAGTAAAATCGCAAAACTGACTAATGGTTCGCAACGTAACAAAGTAAACTTCGCACTAGTTTAACACATTCGGGTGAACGATTTTCTTTTACCAACAATATGTCTACATAAAATGCACTTAAGATATCAAATTGCGTCAATGAAAATAATAATTTTAATTTTCAGACGTTTGTTTATTTATAACAATAGATTATTCATAAATATCATGTAGATACATGTGTGAAATACAATCTTAAAATGAATTACTTTTGTTACAATAAAGTTCAACGAAAGTACATGTATGTGTATATAAAGTTACTTAACTGCAGTTTTGTTCTACTTTTAATTTCAAAACGGTTTGTTAACAGATTCTTTTTGTTTATTACCTTTGTTACTATTTATACAACGTGTGCATCGACATTTTGTGTATATACATGTTTCGAATCTTAATCTGTTTTAAACGCCTTTGATTATAATCCAATTAGAAAGTTTACATAGAAAGAGAATACCAGATTAATGTATAAGCCGCAGTGTCTAATATACCCTCAAATAACCTTCATTTCCAGCTGTGGAATAAAATGTAACGAATAAATACATTTATGTCAAGTCAAATAAAATTTTCTTTATTACACACATTTCATAAATAACATGAATAAATGTGGTTATTAATAAGCACAATATTATAATACAAGAAATGCCTGAAAATAGTGTTTAACCCGGAAATTATTAATAATTTACGAAAAAGTCTATAAATTAGAATGATTTATAAAACATATTTTTGTATAGATTAATGTTGTTTTTAATGTTGTTTCTTGATCTGGTCGTATTTTGTAACTGCATTTATTACTATACACAATAAAGTTGACACATTGTGGTCCAAAGTTTCAAGAGACCGATGTTTTCTCCGGCAGCATGTCTCTATTTATTATTATTATTATTATTATTATTATTATTATTATTATTATTATTTTTAGGTGATTTAACCTTTCCGACATATAAATTATATTGTTTCTTCAGTCAGTGGTGAAATACTTGTTTATTACAAGTACTGTAGAAATTAAATAACTTTAAAGTTCAATCGAAACATGTACAACTAAATCATATGGTACACGGTGTGGGAGTGGAGTTGTGCGGAGTGAGTGGGGAAAATGTAGAACTTTGATTTCGGTGTCGATTTCGATTTCAATACCGGCAAATTTGGCTTAGATAACGAGGTAACCAAATACAGTATACGAGTATCCCTCGTACATGTATAAATTCATTCATTAGCAATTCCAACGACATGATTAACTAACTAACTATATACACTTATCACAAATACCTGACCAGTGTAAACTATGAAGAGAGCATATTTAAGCGTAAGAGAATCAAATATCTTACCTTGGAGTGAAAATTTAATATAAATCCAAAGTGTGAAGTGAAACAAATTTTGTCACCGAGTGAACAAAAATTTCAAATTGATCTTCGGTAAGTAATAAAACTGATCACGTGTTACATAGGCTTAATCATAAATGTGCTTAACATGTTTAAAGTCTGGGTATTACAATTTTTGTGTCGCAATCAGATCGATGTTTAATACAAACAACCGTCTCTAAAAATTCATGCATAGGCAAGCTTATCTGTACATTAAAGAAGTGGGAATAAATAACACAAGGGTTATTAATGAATACACTTTAAGACCATATTGATAATTTTTTGTTGACATAAATAATAAAGATAGTTAGCACAATAAATTGTTAAGACAACTTGACTAATACTCTACGGAGATAAAAATCAATGCGGCTGAATCAATAGATCAAAGTATTGTGTGATCATGGGGGATAAACTTTTGTTAAATTGTGCGTTTCGTAAATAAACCTGATCACAAGACTGAAAATCTGGGTCCAAGGTTATAAAGAAATGTTCTCAGCTCAGACTCAGATCTCAGGTATCTGATTGGTCAGAAACCAGCCGACCAATGAAAATCCCGAGATTTTACGCAAAAAAATCAGGAAAATGTTTTTTAAGGCCATAACTTTCCGCATATTAATTAGAATACTATAGTTAAGGAATTGTGTTATTTACAATCTTCGGGTTTTTTTTTTTCTTATTAAAACATGTAGAATATTGATTAAAGATTAACAAATTCTTTACTCAGGTTACATGTGTTGATTTTCCCTATGAAAAAAATAATTAAATAATAAGTTATATACGTCAATATTCACTAAATGTATCATGCAATCTATCAAAATTCAACCACCTTCCTAACGAAAGAGAAATGTCTACATAATTATCTTGAAAACTTGCTAGTTAATTTTGTGGCTGGGCCTGACCAATGATTAAATCATCTGAAAACATTTTCTTTCTTGAACAGTTGAAGTTTTCATAAAAAATTCAACACAAATCTGGAGGCATGTTCTCAATCTTTTCTGAAGTTGGGGACCACAATCTGTCAACCTTGGTGAATATACTAAAAATTATTGGCAAGACTTAGTTTGATACTTGAATCATACATATTTTTAGGTCACTGCTTATATGATCATCTGCAATGCAACAAACCTGTTTATCGTGCAGTTTACTTCTTTGTTGGCAATTTGAATTATACAAAGATATTTCTTGCTAGTCACCAGGTAGCTATAGAGGAAGACTCAATATTCTCCTACGTGCCTTTTCCTATCCTTAATTAGCCTCACAAGTTTATCAAAAACCAACACTTTGCTTCAGTATTCATACGCTTTAATACAGTCATAATTTTAAACAATAATATAACAGATATGCATATAAAACAATTCAATGGTAATACAACTTCTTACATTATAATTATTATTATAGTTTATATAATAACACGTAATAAAACATTTTCCTCTCTTATTAAATGCACCAATGTTTTTTTATTACATATCTGTTCCTTTGAATACTTTATTAACAATTATATACTAGTCAATGTTTTATTATATACCCCAATATACATGTACATTTCATACATTAACTTACACATACACATGTATACTGTATATATGTACTGATATATAGTAAGTTTAACCGTTACCATCCTAAATATATTGAATGGACTTGTCCATCTTTCCTAAAACCATTTATAATGTTTAGGGAAATTTTCAACATAAGTACTGACTAAAGAGTGAAAAGCGTAGACCAATTATCAGATGACTATGATCATGGTCTGCACTGGCTGCCTGGATTATTTCAATTGCCACCAGGCTAAGAGTTTACGTATGACCTTTACCCCCATCAAGGTCACACACTTAAATCATTAACCTTTGACCCCAACTTAATGCCCTTCATGAACTTGACCTGTTCTGAATATGGAACAGTTTAATGATAATTTAAAGAATTTCAATATTATATTTTTAAAGAAAACAGTATAGCTATGTATTTGCTTACCAAGGTTTTTATCATATTACTTTCTATTTTTTAGACTAGATCTTACACCGGTAACTAAGAAACCAATTTCTTTCATGCAAAAGCAAGACTTTTAATTCCTTATAATTCTAAAATAAATTTGTTGGGTATTTTTCCCCAACATTTATTTCTTTTGTTTCTTGCTGATTTTCTTTTCTTTCTTTATCCATTCAGCACCTCACGAGAAAAGTTTAAGATACACAATGTATACTTAAAAAAAGGAACATTGGTATGGATTTATTGCAACTCTGTTTGACCTAGAACATGAACAAGATACCACAATACATATATTACATAATACAGAAAATGGTATTCATCCACCTAAAACTATGTCATCTGTTAAGTAAATGTATGTACTGTTCTTGTAATATTTTTTTATAATTTTCATAATATTTCTACAATTTTCACAATATTTAGAACTACCATTTTCATAGCAAGGCCTAAAAGAGTAAAAGTAATAAGCAAAGTCCATGCAATTTAGCTTACACAATATATCACCAGAGAAAAATCAAATAAAAATTTTCTGATTAATATAGTATTGAGATTCAACCACAAGTTAAGTTTACAAGAAATAGATTCTTAGATGCAAAGTTCTCGTTACCCTTTCTAATGTATAATGGATTAATCCTCCTTTGACAATGGGCCTATCCATTGCTACAATGAGGGATGTTGATTATAAAAATGCTTAAATAAGGTAGCATTAAATTACTTTTAGAAAGTTTAGCCAGACATAGACAAATCATTAGCACACATAACAACATTCAAAAAGATCCAGGTTTTAAAAATCAATTAAGAATCATAAATAGAATAGTAAAATGAAGAAAAACAAGAATCAATTCTATTTTATCTTTGACAGTTACATAACTTCATCCAATAGACTTAATCCAGAATTAAGACTATGTTAATAAAGGATGACAAACAAACTTTCAATGTCATAACTTTGAAAAATAAGCGCAACAGATTGACTATTGGAAACAGTAGTCCATCAAGATGCTGTAACAGTAAGTATTTTTTTGTACCAGGGGATTAACTTGAAAAAAACACACATTTACTGAGTTCAGTATAACACCCATTTAAACATGTTTATTTGGGAATGTTTTTTCAGCCTTACTTCGCCTTTCTTAAAACAAAAGGACTTGTGTGCATTAGTAAAATCTCCCTTGCTCTTAAAACATAAAAGATTTACTATTGCGAGAGTCACAGATATTTTTAAACAATACAGTTTTGTTTTCAAGAAAAAAAACAACACACAACACATTTATGATTCAAGGGAAGAAACTGTTTTTCTGTAGTACTAACCAGCCTTCGAGCAAAATCTGTATTGAAAAATAATTTCATAAATAATTTTAATCTGATTAAAATCAGCGCTTTAATAATGTAATTCTTTAAACATAAGCTCTGAATTTTAGTCAGATATATCTAATTTCTTCTGCAAACATTGTATGTTTAGCTATATTGTAAATTCAAAAACCTCCTTAGTTCTCTAACATACATAACTTAAGACTGAAAATTTCAGGTGTGCAAAAAAATGAAAAACTGGTTATACATTGTTCATTCCATTACTGTGTAAAATATGTCTATGACGGATGCACCTAAGGTACATCTAACAGGGGTTTGATAGTATAATCACACAAAGATTGCCTAAAGTAATATAATTAATATCAAAAATTAACACCTGCCACACTTAATATTTTAAATGGACTTGTCCATCTCTCAATCCGGTCTAAACCATTTACCACTTTTAGGGAAGAATGTTCAAAATGACTACTGTCTGAATGGCGAACAGTGTAAATATGATAATTTTGTTTATTTGTTTGATTGGATTTTACGTTTACGTCACATTAACACAGTATAGATCATTTGGCGATGTTCCAGATTTACTGGTGGAGAAAAACCTCAGGTGCCCTTCCATGCATTATTTCAGGCACAAACAGGCACCTGAGTAGAATCACTGACATTCAGCTGCACTGGTCACAAGATTAAAATCAGTTGCCAGCCAGAAGACTAAGGGTTAAAAATAGAATGGTATACCAATGCAATCTTCTTAGGTATCAGAACACAAAATGACAAAATCTGATATTATTTGTCCTAGGTACATAATAACAAAAAAATATCAAACACCTAGATGGCATTTCCTCAGTTTACACCATTTACAAGCAGAAAAGCAAGGGATATAACCATTACATTATTTTTGATATGGGAAATAAATGGAGGGTTTACAGACTTCTGTACAAAACTTATCCAATAACCTATGGTTCAACTGAACACAGATATAGCATAACGAACTTTTAAGGGTGGGGGGAAAAGTTTTTTGACAAGGTTGCTATAAAGCATTGTTTTTGTCTAAAATACATAAAATGTTTACACAAAGACCTCTATATCTCTCTTAAAAAAAAGAAAGAGGACTATCACAACATTGGTCAAACTCCTATATTAGGGTGTAATTAAAATACATGTACGCAACAATACCAATTTATGCCAAAATTTCTTATAAAATCAGCACTTTGAATATCAAACGCTTCTTTATATATATTTTAGTTCCATTTACAATATCCTGTTATTTGATAGGTTTACACAATGTCCGAAGATTTTACACAATGGTTGACAAAACATGATAAATGTATTCCACTATAAGCCACAAACATTATCACTAAAGAAGGTTGCAAATCCATTATTTATAAATGTTTGATTTGTTTGTCTGGTTCATTTTAGAGACATTTTGACACATTTATGGTCATATTGTCACTTTGGTGTAGTTACTGGTTAACTTCTATTTAGTTATATAAGGATTTTTTAACCAGTTACTGCACTAAGGTAACAATATCCCTGCAGTCGGTCCACCTAACTGGCTTTCCTGGATAACTACTGGCTTTGCTGGTTAACTAACCAGTAAATACCTTAAATGGACTCAAAATCATTTTCAGATTTAGGTTTAATCAAATTTCAGCACAGGAGACTTTCTATCATGCCACCGGAATATAACCATCGAACACTGACTCATTTAACACAAGTATATAATACAGTAAGCAGCTCGCACTTAAAATAAACAATCAGACATTTAAATTCTACTCGATGCAAGTTCATTAGGCCATTCTAAAACAATGTTGGATTTTCCCATTACCATGGAATGAAATAAATTTTCAAAACACCCCTCCACTCAAGAATAATGGTAATGCTGTGGAATACTCAAGATGTTGCTTCCATGAAGATGGAAGAAATGAAGAAATAAAAGCAGAATATTAAGGCAAACTACCAACTACATAAACTTCCAGGAACATGTAAAAATATGATTCAAACCAGGGAATGTAAATTCCATGCGTCAGCTCGTATTTTCAAAAATAATTTTAGAGGATTTGCAACAGGATGAGTAGAAAAATAAAGTGTGCTAAAAGGATTTTGGAGCTGCAGGACGGGTGGCTATGATTTTTTTTCTCGAAAAACTTTACTCAGATATTTTGAATTTCTACAGTAATGAAATGTAAAATAATATGATATTTCAGATTGCACAAATATTTGATGATAACATGGAGTCTCTTGCCCTACTTTGCAAACCAATACATACACAAACATGAACAAATAATGAAAATGCAACCTTGTACATTTTAACAGTTATTTTAAAACACCAAATTACACTCAATAAATGACTTCATTATCAACATAACTTTGAACATTTATCAACACACAGTCTTTCTGAGTAAACTGTAAATAAATGATAAGATATATTGCAATCGACCCATTGTATAGTAACTATAAATAGAGAGATGCAAGCAGTTAGATGCCTATGATTTAGAACTCTTGATCAGTGTCACAAAAATGCTTTGTTTTCTAAGCTTTTACATAATTTCACTAGACATCTTAAGCACTGAACAAAAATTAAAACTATTATTGTTATCAACATACATGTAGTACATGTATAACAGTGTAAATTTTGACTTTTTGTAACATCTACTACCAAAAAAAAAATTTAAAAAAAATACAAACTATATCAATAATAGTCTAAAAATTCGGAAGAAAATATACGAGTAATTATTATTTTGGAATAAAACTATACGAGAAGAAAAACCATGCATCTCTGCTTAGTCTTCACACAAAATACTGCGACACACTATATGTTAGCTGGAAAATGGTCTTAAATGTTCCAACTGAATTTCTAACGCTATTCTTTGCTCCATCACTTCTTGTAATTCTTGGTTGAGTTCCGAATTTAATCTCGACAACGTTGAATTTCGTTCCTTATGGGTACGTATTGCCATCTGTAATTCTTTTTTATCTCGGCTAGCTTGCCTGTCATGAAAAAAGGAAGATTTTTACTGTGGTTAAATAAAATTGATATTTTAATAAGATTAACTACTGTAAGTTCATTTAATTTCATGTCCATAGAATTTCATGGCCTTGTCAAAAAGGACAAATCGAGGGTTCAAAGGTAAAAGGTAATAACTGCCATTTTCAAGATTTCGAGAAAAACGCAAAAAACAAATTTTTTTAATACAACTTTATTTTCCGTAATATTGTTATAACAATTTTGATTCTCCCATATTTGTTGACTACATTAGATCATATTTTGTTTAGTTTACATTGCTTGGTGCTGATAAAACACTGTAATTATAGCTTGTTTTAAAGTTCTAAGATCAAAATAATATCATTTTACAGAAGTAAAAGGTAATAAATGTACTTAGATCCTGTCATGACTACAAGTTTGAGCGGTAAAAGGTAATAACTGCACTTACGACCTTTAACTTCTGAAGGTTTAGCAATAAAAGTTAGAGATAAACTGTGGTAAAAGGTTATAAGTGCAGTTATAGCCTTGTTCCTCTGAAAAATTTAGATGTTGCAGTAATTGTTACTGTTGCAAATTTATCAATTATGTCCTTACTTTGAAGAACCTTACGTAATGTAATTAACACAATGCACATTAATACTCGTACACAAAATTAACACTTTTCATTCATAGAAATATGAAATATGTACCTGCTCAATATTTAGATTCTACAGAAATAAATTAATAACTAAAAAGTTTACGAAAATACGCACTAAAATCTAAGTTTACAAATTTCATTTATTTTGAATGTTCTCTGGTATATAATCGAACTGAAGTCAAACAGACCCCAGACATCAGCAATTAAGGATATTAGTGACCCATATCATAGTTAAGTAAATAAAGACTACTGTTTCATGTCACAAAATGTGAATGTTTGTCATTAATTATTCTATGACCTCCACTCATCTTCTTCACTCTCACTAACAGAAGGCACTGAAAGTTTGTCTTTTATAGATTTGCTGCATGGCAATGACTCATAGTATGATTCGCACTCCTTCGGAATTGTTCCAGAGGCAACAAGTGACATCAAATCAGCTTTTGCAGCAGATATTGGAAGCTTCTCTGTATAAGCCTTTCGTGGAGCCTTAAGAGACTTTTCTTTGCTTCTGTTCTTCTTCTGCATTAACCTAACTGCCTTGAACTCACTAACCACAAAACCATAGCTCACAACAATACTGTATTTTTGTCTTTATCTATCTCCAGTCATTACGTCATTTGATAACGTCACATGTTTAGCAGCCAAACAAAACTACATATAGATGTTATTTTATCGGGGAAAAAGAAGAATGAAACCATTTAATTATTCTAAAAACATTATTAAAAGCAGGATAAAACAAATACATGGTTGATGTCGGGCTGGAGAAGATACACTTTCTAGCTCACCGGATAAGCCTTATCCATCCCTAAATCAACCATGTATTTTATATATATTCAGCCAATTAACACGTTCACCATCAACATCGATTTTCATTGAGCCAAAGTTTTGTTCTTTGTACAACTTGTAATCTAGTATGTCATTGTATTTTATTAGAACGACAATATATGGTTGCTTCCGGCGTTGGTATGATATAACTGTTTCCCACTGCGATGGAACATGAACTATTGTAAGGCTTTTTGCATGCTTGATAGATGCATGTATGGAATTTGCATTCCATTAATGAATGGCCAATTTCAAGAAATGTGTGGTTTTACCATTGATGTGAGGTATATCTTGGACACAGTGAACTAAGCAACTTGCAACAAACTGATTGCAATTCTGTCCTCCACATGCATTACTATATAATGTCACTTCTTCAATACCAGATGTCTTACTTGCAACAGAGGTTACATACAAGTACACAAAAGTTCCTACTTTGCACGAGCCTGGTTTCCCCATGTGTCTCATCCAACAGATAACAAGTCCCGTTACCATTTCCCAGTTCATAGAATGACAAATTGCAACAACACAGTTTTCTTTTGTAACGAAGATCACCAATTAAACTGAGTGGTGTTTTCAAAATAGCCTGGATATCAAATGCTGACACAGAAAACTTTGGATCTTTCTTTGTGCGTTTTTTATCAGCTGATTTTTCCACTCTAGCACTGTTTTTTTTCTTTTTGGTCACTTGGTGTACTTGATATTTTGCTTTTGTTGCCTCATCTAGTCTATCTTCTATTCTCAAAGTGTCATACAGATTGCAGAGTGGACATTGATCTTTCTTAGGACGGAAGAAAAAAGTTATATTCTGTACTAAAAATGATTCTGTACACAGCCTCTGAAACACACTTTCTATTTTGTCCTTTGCATTTTTCTACATACAGTGAGTATATTCGTTTTATATTTAAATCTTGCGTTAGATACTTCCTGTTGGGGTCTTCGTGTGTAGTGTGATTCAGCAGTCGGAAAGCTTTCGTTGTGTTTCTTTACAAATGATCTGTGACATTCCGTGGTTTTATTTTCAGGCACAGCTTTCCCTCTCTTGTCATTTCCAACATATAACCCTGCCACTTTGTGCTTAACTGCGTTTGCAACTGTTTTGGAACCGACATCGATAGTTTTTAGTAAAAAATTCTGGAAACAAAGTGATCCCTCGGAAGCATTAATCACAAAAAAATTACATAAAAATTGCAGACTCGGTTTGATTGAGTCTGTACATGAGAGATAATGAATAAGCGCAACATCCCTCACGCCCTCTTTTCTACCTGTGTGAAAAACGAATTCGAAATAGTTCTTTGTTTTGTTCTCTGTTTAGATACATTCTCTGGTTCTTTATTGGCAACATGGAAACAAATGAATTGCCTCTGACTTATGTAATCACCCATTGACCAGTATGTACTGAATATTTTCTGTCTTTCATATTCGGTTATATTCTCGCTGCATTTAATTCTAAAAGATAAATTTCGTGGGAAAAGAGATAACAGATAGTGCCTGTGAACTGTATGATTGCAGCATTCTGTCAGGGGAAAAAGGTGATAAAATCAGTTATAACCTTTTTCCACTACAGATTCTTCACAACATGTGGAACAACAAGTAAACAACAGGTAATAAGTACACTTAGAACCTTTTACCCCTAAATAATTTGTAGAAAAGAAGTTATTACAAAATACTTTTTAATTTTTTGCCCTTATAAGGATTGAATATTTATATAATATTTTCGTCAGACATAAAGGACAATAAGTACATTATAAAAAACATAAAAAGTCAATTTCGGCAAAAGTGGCAGTTATAACCTTTTACCTTTGAACCCTCGAAATTTTCTTGTTTCTCAAACTCAATGATCGTCTGTTTTTGCAAAAAATGTAAAATTGTAAATAATGCAATGCAAAACGATCTTACAGGAGATGAAATAGTATTTCATTGGATCTTAAATTTGTTGATTGACTTATCTACCAAAACTATGAAAATTATAGAAGTGCCCTAAAAAAATGATGATTTTGATGAATATTTTATTGTGTCTTATTAATACAAAGAATAGAAATAGACACCTTAGCAATAAAATGCATGAAGACAATTGCCTGGCACAAAATACCCTAAAGATATATAAAATTGCTTTACTATTCTTCTTCTTACACATATATGACACACTATGCGCGTTTTTAAATTCTGAGTAGTATACAATACCTTTGTGCAGCAAGGGCAAATTCAGCCTGCCTTTCAGCAGATCCATCAACAAAATCTTCACCAAGAAGATCCCAGGCTACAGCAGTCTACAACATATAAAACCATCTTATTACAACTGTAACTCTTATTCTTTAAGTTGGGTTAGAGGAAAATAAATAAATTCATAATGCTCTGCCACTTTAATCAAAAAACCTGTATTGTATCCAAGATGATTACTGGTAATTTGCAAGTTCTTTATGTACATCACTTAAATTTAAAATGTTTAATTAATTTTACAACATATGACATTTTTTTTCCGGTCGCGTTTAACATCGCACCATCATGGTAAAGGTCATATGGCCATTTTCCAGCTAAACTGTTTCAGAAAACCTCAGGTGTGCCTCTATGCATTATTTAAGGTACGAAATGGCACCAGAGTAGAACAACTGATGTTTCTTAAGATAGTTGGATAGCTTCCTCACATGAAAGATTCCACTCAGCAACAGAGTCTATCTACTTGTTATAGGGTTTGTAAGCGAACAGCATGGATCCTGATCAGACTGCACAGATGCGCAGGCTGTTCTGGATCCATGCTGGTCGCAAATGCAATATGTTGGTTTTGTCATGGCACGGCTTAATTGGTCATATAATAACTATCTTACCTTAGGTTCAGCCTCAGATCTTTCTTGACCTACACCCACCTAGAACAGAATAAAACACCAGTTTTAGACAAGCAGAATATTAAATGATTCATGAACCACTTGAAGACTTCGACTTTTGTCTTTTGCTTTATTACCATATATATTACTCTCAAGGCATTGCTATAAAGGTATTTTTGTTAATTCACTTTTATGTTCACACAATATTTCTCCTTCAAGTACAAAATATTTCAGAAAATGATTTTTTTTTTTTTTTAAAATGTGAGTTTCTACATTCTAGTTTAATTAACCCATTGATATTAATGAATTGCTTATTTCACCCGTATAGAGAGAGGCTATCCTCATATCTGGTGTAGATCCAATGCTCCACTGCATTCAACTGCACAGTGGAGAGAGGCAAATTATTTGAAGTTAACAGCCTCAATTGCTTGGCCATTGGCACCCTTAAAACTTGATTTAAAGTCTTTTTCTGTTTTGTTTGCTTTTTATGGTGCACAAACACAACTCAGGTCATATACCATCGAAACAGGAAAGATAACAATAGCTTACCACTTAAACCACCTCACCTGCTGTAACTAAGAGATGCACAGATTCATAAATTCAAACCTATAAAGTCGCTTCTTACCATCACATAGGGATGAACAGTGGCTGCAATTCTGATGCCTCAACCATTTAAGGCACCCCTGTGCCACAAGTGGCTGATTTCAAGTTAACAATCTAATAAGCTCATTAACTAAATCAACATACCTGTCTATAATCAAGTGACTGTGAACGTCTATGTTTATCTGTATCTATTGAATTTATTGTAGTGGTTGCGTCAGAACCGGGAATGATGTTTAACACTTCTTGGGACTGTATAGGCTCAAAATGCTTTAACTGTGATAGCTTTTTATTTCCAGGAGGCTGTAACAAAATAAAAACATCATCTATATATGCAAATATTCTAATTTTTACTGAACAGTAATTTTTCTCATGCTCCCAATGCAAATACTCAGGATCAAAAATGTTTCACTGAGTAATCATAAAACATGTGTATTAAACATTTAACCTCGTCTTGCTCAATTTCTTTGATGGACTTGTCCAGCTTCCATTTTGGAAATTTACAATATCAATTTTACGAACATCAAGATGAATATTAAAGTCAAGCAACAGTATAAAGCCTGGTCAGACTGCATTGAAGTGTAGTCTGGCCTTTATTATTCTAGCAACGGCTTTTAATTCAGTTCCAGCAGGTAAATGCTTAAAGATGCTACTGTCAAATAGATATTTTCTAATTTTGCTTTATGTTAGCCATTCCATAAATAAAGGACTTAAATGAGAAAATTTACAACATAAAAATAAAATTTAGTTTATAGACTTACAGAATGATGTCATATTTACACAGAAGAAGTGTAGTTTGTTGCCATGAGATATAGTAAAGATAAGCAGCATTGGTAATACCGCTTTAGATGTACCAAAGACTTTTGACTATTTAACAATGTGTATATCTTGATTATAATGGTAATTATTAGTTTCCATTTAATCATATAATAGATTTAAAAAACTTACTTCTTTTGGTGTTATTCTTGGAGGAACAGCTGGTGGTGCTTGAAAAAAAAAATCAACATTTACACCATCAATATCTAAAGAATATTTGTTTTTTTAGTCTTTAGATTGAGACATTATGATCTTTTAATGTACTGACCATGCCTTAACAGCAAAAATCTATGGAGTGGTTCTGGCTCTATGTCTTCTTGTGCTGTCATTTCACTATCTGAGCCAGGACTCACACTATACACAGTTTATTTATTGGCTTTAAAAAGACATGTTAAAGCTTGAAACTTTGCCAGGAACTATTTTTAAGTTTTAAGATTGAGACATACATGTATGCTCCATTCATATTAACTTTTACCCTCCTAAATATTGCATATATCTTACATCTTTCAATTTGAAAAAAAAACAAAAAACAAAAAAAAACAATTCATCATTTCAGGGAAAATTTTAAAATATGCATTGACTGAATAGCAAACAGTGCCAACCATGATCAGTCGGCAAGATTGTGCCGGTATATTATTACATTATTTTAATTTTTACTTTTCAAATGCAAAATAAGTAAGATTACATAGAAATACAGAATAATTTTACCTTTATAATCTACAGACATACTACGGTTGTGTGGTCCACCAGGTCTCGGTGGTGGGGCAGGAGGTTCCTGGCCAGGTTCACCACCTTGGGCAGGATCTAACACAAGTTGACTAGAAATGGGTGCCGGTGGCAGGATGTGACCCGGCATAGCACCTGGAACTGCATTACAACAATAATTAAATCATTCAGTGTCACACAAAGCAGGGTACCAGCCAATCTCTGTCAGTCAGGATAAATATTTGGTCATCAAAATCATTTAGAACACATTTAGTAAATTCCTATTTCCAAGTAAATGTACCTATAAAGAAAAATGGGCACACCGACAATTCAAGGTCAAACTTTTATGTTTTCACTTAATTGCAACACTCACTTTGAACAGGAATGGGTAAACCCCTAAAAACATTTCTAAAAGGATTTTAATTCACATCAGTAATCTTTTCTCTTTCTTTTTTTTTTTTAAAGGGGGGGGGTGGGGGAGGGGATATCAAACCAACACAGTATAGGTCATATGGCGACTTTCCAACTTTACTGGTAAAAGAAGACCTCAGGTGCCCTTCCATGCATTATTTCAGGCACAAACGGGCATCTGAGTAGAATCACTGACTTTTTGTAAGCTAGCTTGATAACTTCCACACATGAAAGAATCCAAAGCCCCTGTTGGAATTCGAACCCACAGCAGTGAGGGGCACGTGGTTTACAGTCAACAAATTTAACCACTCGGCCACAGATACCATATCATCATTAACCTGTATGGTATGAAACAAAGGTTTGACTTTTATCATTAAGCCATTGAGACAACTTTGGTAACTTTGTCTGATTGATGATATTTGGCTTCTATACAGAACTTTAAAACTGACATTGTGACCTTTGTATCTAAACAATTTTTCTACATGTTAGCCATAATCTTGTTATAAGCCTATTCTTTAACTCTTCTATTCTAAAAGCTAATATCAAAAGCAAGTAACATTATTGAAAAATACTAAAAGGCAACATGAATGATATGCCAATAAGATGTGAAAATAAACTCCAACCCTGCTGATAAACAACCACCCTTAATCTTGCCCCACCCCCACACCTACCCCCAAAATCCTGCCCAAACCTTTTTTCAGAACTTGTCTGCAACATCTGATTACTCCTGTTAATATTTATAAACAAACCATTTCATGTGAATACAAAAGAAAGGCATTGGCAAAAGTGTAAAGCAACAACGCCCATTTGACAAAGTTAAAAATTAAAACATTTTGATTATTCAAATACAGTATATTATATCCTATATAATTATGAAGAAAAGTCCTAAGCAGGAAAAGTACATTTACCAAAAATCTCACATTAGAAGGGTCACTTAAAAATACCAAATATGAAATAAAACCGTCATTGTTGTAGGTTTTTTTTCTTCATTATAGATAACATTCACCAATTCCTTAACCACAAAAATAAAATCTTCGGCTACATTTCTTGTACGAGTTATAAAAATGAAAATATAATTAATATTTATTAAGATATCTAATCAGCAAAAAAACAATGTGATTTCATGCACTGCCAAGAAATATTATACATCAAAATGCAGCATGCAGACAACAAAATGCACTGCTAAACCCTGTTACTATGGAAACGTAAAAATACAATGCACATGCAATGCTAAAAAGGCAAACAATGTCATTCCGGGACATACTGATTTTGATTCAGTACTTATTTCTGAACATTTAAGTCAAAAGTTGTGGTCACTATTTTGTGCTTGAAACTGAAATGTATAATTAAAAATGAACTGAACTATTCATTTGGGTCAATTCCTTTTAATTCTATAGTCAGTTAATATTAGAATTCAATTCAGTCCAACTCTATAAATTTTAAGGGTAAATTTGGGTTTGATAAGGGTTTTAAGAACTTGAGCTTTGATTTTACCTGAATTCAACCCTTTATCTGCTACATTTGTAAAATGGACTTGCCAATTCTTTAAACTTGAAACAGTCCATCACATGATAAAGGATTTCAATATCAAAATACATTGTATAAAAATTCAGCTATCAACAGCTTAGAGATTAGCCTCTGCCGCAATTATAGAGCTAGGCCTGCCTGCACATTCATGCTATCTGGTAACTTTATTTTTATATCTTATATTGAAATCCCTTAAACTTTGAATGGACTGTTCCAAATTCATTACATAAATTAAGCAGGTTAATGGGTAAACGGGCCGGGTAAAATTCTTGAATTTTCTTTTAATTTGTCAAAATCTACAAAGACTCAAAATAGCTTATTATATTTTAGAGTATTCAGTCTATCTGATCTATTTTAAAAGTGGGCTAGGAATCTTAGAGTCTAGAGCAATTTTATAAGCTTTAATATGTAAACATAGTTCATATTGAAAAACTTCAAAATATCTTGATATAAATTTTGTTGTCACACAGTCTATACCTGTATTTCTTTTAACTAAAGGTCGTGGACGGCCGTGGAGAGAAGCTGCGGATGGATCGACATGGTTGTGATCGGCTATATGGGTGGTGTTTGATCGTTGTTTTGTAACGGGAACATGTTCGCCATCGGGAACAATTCCTTCACCGGTTAAAGGCTCTGTGGAGCAGGGTGTATATTACAACAATAAAAGCATGCAAATAACATGAAAACAACAAAACATAACAAAATCAAAACTAGAAACTTGCTTAGATGGGAACTATTTGAATCAAAGTTAGGAATAAATTTAGAATTAACCCTATCCACCCTAAATATCATAAATGGACCTGTCCATTTTTCAATCTGGACAAAATCATTTTTAGTGAAATTTTTTAAACACATACTGATTTAATAGGGAACAGTGTAGACTATGATCAGATATCACAGATGTGCCGTCTGATCTTGGTGAGCACTGGTCACATGGGTTGAATAAGTTACTACCAGTAGGTGGAGGGTAAATGAAAATTGAGCATCAAAAGTGACTATTCTTGTAATCTTTCCTGTATTGCTTCAAATATTTCCCAAATTTCAAGTTGAAAATAAATAAAAAGAACAACAAAAATTAGCTTCTACTTAACAATGTATTGATACTTTATATATTTCTTAGTAACTTCTTTCTAATCATTTATATTTAAGCAGTAAAATCCACTTTTATTACAAAATAAAATCCTTCTAAGTTTATTGCTTCATATAACAATAAAGTGGGTCAGGCCAATTTTCAGAAAGCTTCAAATAGCATTGCATACATTTATTCAACGACTGAAATTTGTAAATTTTTCAATCACTTTTTCTATAGTAGTCTATTATAAGATGCACTCCCCACTCTGTAATTGAAATTTGAGTCTTAAAAATGCGTCTTATAATCAAAAATATACAGTACATGATATCAGAGGCTGATTTTAAAAGATTGGAGAACAGTTGGTAATGGTTAGTTAAGGCAATTTTTCATTTTATTTCAAATACAAGAACACAATGTTGATTAGATATACTCTTGGAAAGTAAATTCATAAGCAGACAATCTTAATTCACCTATTCCCTCGCACTTCTTCAACAACTTAAAAATTTGCCTCTATTTTAGGTATATCAAAGCCATTGTTAAGGAGCATCTAACATGCATGCAAGAACACTGTTACTCTGAAACCACTCAGGTGCAAAACAGACTTATCTTAAAACCTCAGAATGGCTACATGTTTAATTAATACAAAACATAAAATAAAATGCAAAAACCTGGCAAGAAAATTAAACACATGCATTTAATTCATGTACAAGTAAATAAATGTATATTACATTGTCATTCAAAATCAAATGCACATTCACTTTATCAATTAACATTCTCAAATTAAAATCATTGGTAAATAAATGATCTAAGAATTATATACATTCTTTAACATGTATTTCAGACCATTCTCTAAATAATTAACACATTCTCTAATATCTTAGAACATTCCTCAAACATTTTAGCACACTCACTAATATTTTAGAACATTTCTCAGCATTTTAGCACATTCACTAATATTTTAGGACATTCTCAAACATTTTAGCACATTCACTAATATTTTAGAACATTTCTCAGCGTTTTAGGACATTCATTAATATTTTCAGACATTCTCAAACATTTAAGCACATTCCCTAATATTTTAGAACATTTCTCAGCTTTTTAGCACATTCATTAATATTTACAACATTCCTAAAATGTTTAGCACATTCACTAATATTTCAGAACATTCTCTAATATTTTAGATCATTTTAGCAGATTTTCTTATAATACTAACACACAATGTATTTCAACACATTCTCATGCATACTAGTGTATATGTTATATTTTAGAACTTTGTCCACCAATAAAATGAATTGTTAATTGAATTGAAATTCTTAAATAATTTAAAAAAAATATGTTTTAGCAGTTGGCACATTTTCATATTATCTAATGTTTCTAAATTATTTTCATGCTTTTGAAAATAGAAATAGGGACCAGCCAAAAAGATGAATAATCAGTAATAAATGACTTTCCACCTCAAATATTTATGACACAAATGGGTACCCAAGTAAAACCATGAACAACAAACCACTCACTAAAATTGAATGCAGGTTTGCATTATTTTATACCCATGTTAAAAACTTTAGCCTTCAAATTTAAAACTTTCAGAAGAATTATTATTACTTTTATTAAGCGACTGGAAAAAGCATTAACAGTTGATTGCTAATTATTGATGGCTAACTATCAGAAAAATTAGCAAAAGCTGCAATTATATGTAGTTCTTTATGTTTAACTATTCTCCATGCCTAATTATGTAGGCAAATGGAAGATAATATTTAAAAATCCATGAAATAATTATAATTTTTCTTTTAATTTAAATTTCACAAAGTGCTATAATTCTTTCACTATCAATGGCAGAGTTATGGCTCTTGGATAATGACTTTCAATAATTATTCTTAAGAACACATGTAAAGTATCATGTGGATACATTTAGAAGTTGTGAAGACTGAACCTAAACCACAAGTTACATGTATCTTTATTCACAAAGAGGTATAATTCTGTAAACATCCATGCTGGAGTTATGGGCCTTAAAAAGTAAGATTTCAAATGTAATCTCAAAATATTATATATATCAATAAAAACATTCAGTGGCTGATGAGATATAATGTTTCAAATGAAGTTACATATACATACTTTTCAAAGTTCACAAAGTGCAATAATTCTGTCAAAATCCATGCCAGAGTTATGGTACATGGACAGTAAACTTTATGGTCCCAAAGATACATATAAAGTTAATAAGATAAATATTTTGATGAACATGAAGATGCATGGAAAACATTTACGAAAAAAGATGCCAATGCATGGGCAAGGAGGTCAGCTACATTATCATTCATAATTCACGCTTAAACAGCTATTCTATCTTTAGAAACTTCCCAGGGTTAAACTATGCATTCAAGTCATATGGAAATATTGTGCTCATTAAAATGGACTAAAATAAATATTCCTAATATTAAAGTATTCTAGTTACTAGTAACAATAAATGATTGAGTTAAATATTTTTTATTAAGATTTCATTTCTAGAGTAATATAAAGTACACTGGAATATGTTCTATGTTGTAAACTTTGAATATATATGATGTTAATGATATTAAATCAATCATTAAATATGGGAATATTCTGTAATATTATGTAGGTATACACTGAAAATAAAACTGTTACATAACTTGATTCATTATTAATGAACAGAATATACTTTTTATAAGAAATTATTAAACTTCTGAACTTCTCCAAGCATTTCAATCCATTCATTATGGAGAAAAAAATACTAAAAAAATACTTGTAAATAAAAAAGTAACAAAAAAAATATCTTATATATTTTGGTGTCGAGATTGTTCTTTGTCAGTAATATTCTGTTCATAATTATTAACAATTTTTGTTAGGCTAAGTCAGAGGAATGTTGCTATTATATCAAAGAGCTTCCAGTAATCTAATAATAAAAACTTTCTGACCAATTTATCTATATAAATGCTTTGAATATGTAATGCTAAATAAAAACAATAAAAGTTTAAACTCCAGTAAACTCTGGTATATAACCTCTTTTCTGCAATGGTCATGGAATAATATTTCCTACATTCTATTGTATACATTTTTGTCTCCAATTTCTCAGTGGAAATCTCTTTGATATAAAAATGACAACTTTCGTCTTTGGCATATATTCATCAATGCATAAAAGTCTTATCCTTATACTTCAAAATTAACAAATTCTTTTAAAAGCCTTTCACCTTCAATGAAATCTTATATAGTTTTTTGGTTTTTTTTTGAGAAAGGAAATATATATGCCTGTACTCATAATTTGACACAGTATAGGAATATGCCTGTTAAAACAGTAAAGAGAAATAACCAATATGTGCTATAGTAATATACATATAAAATAATTGGAGAACAAATACAGTCGACTCTGGTTATCTCGAAGTCATCGGGACCGTCCAAAAATATCGAGATAACGAAATGTCGAGATAAACATATTAGGGTTTGAATAAGGCAGACACTGATTTTTACAAAAGACATGTACATACTTTATGTCAAATAAAACTATGAGGCCTAGTCAATATTTAACAAAGTAACATAAGCGGATGTTTACCAGCGGAAATACGGGTGTCTGTGATAAAAACACATAGTGAGGTTTACTCAGTAATACACCAATATAGTGAAAACATTGTTTTCAGGGTGGTTGATCGGGATATCCTCCCGGGTTATTTATCGGGTCTTTCTCGAGATCGACCGCTGATTGATTTGGTGGTGATGTTGTGAAACAATATTGCAACGATAGCGTTTCTATACTTTCACTCTTTCATTTACATTTAAAGTCATAATCAATTGATGCAGTATTCGAATAATTATAAAGAACGTAAAATTCACTCATTTTAGACATGTCAATCAACACGCTAAATAGATTATTTTTTGTTAAAACAGCTTAACTTGTTACAAACATAATCACCATTATGACACGGGCTATTGAGCAATTATTGTCTAGTTTGTGTTTTTCACACGTCTGAAGGAACAGACGAAAGAAAATTATTAGTCGAGATAAACAAAGGATAATAGTGTGAAAATAACTGTTGGGGCAGAAATTTTACATCGAGATACTGAAATATCGAAATAAAAATATCGAGATAAACAAATGTTTCAAATATAGATAAAGAAGGAAGAAAATCGGGACTTTCAAAATTTCATCGCGATAACGAAATATCGAGAAAAGCGATGTCGAGATAACAATAGTTGACTGTATCAAAATTTTAATCCTTGGTGAAAATATGACTTTCTGTTTTATTAAGAAATGGTCAGAAAGTGGGTTTTATATACATGTATCTGAAGAATAATTCACAGACTTTTATCATTGATGAATATGGTGCCCGGTCTTATTAAGAACAAGTTAGAAAAGCTGGGCTCAAGCTCCGTCACCCAGGTTAGTAGTCTACCTGAAAATGCCCTACCCCTTTCTGGTCTCACAACTTCCGGCATATCTTCCAACATGTCCGGTGATAATCTCTGAGCCTTAGGTCTCACAATATTTGCTTCCTGTAACAAGAAAAATCATGAAGGGAAAACTTTGTTCATCAGAACTCAAGATAACACATTGATACAACATTACCCTGACTTCACTGCAGTTTCATATTACATTTAATTAATGACTCTTATTTCACATTCATTTTAAAAAAGTTCCTTTTGTGTTATCTTAACCTTTGCCATGCTATATACCTTAAATGGATTCAAAACAAAAGGCAGAGAAGCGCTCAGAGAAACAAACTTCAGCAACTAATCGGTTATAATTATTTATCAGTTTTGATCATACATTTAACAATGATCTTCATCAGGACCAATCTGGACAAAACCATTATAATCATTAGGTAAAATTTCAAAATATGAGCTTGATCGTACAGCGAACTGTGATCAGATGGGCAAGTCCATTTACAAATTTTAGCAGAGTAAGGATTTACTAAGCCAAGGGAGATAACTGAGTTAAACATTAACACTTGAAACATCTGCACCAGAGAACTTCAATACACAAATGTTTATACTTTCCCTATTGTACCTGCAATGCAAACCTTATCATGAGAATAACAACTTTCTTTCAAGCAAATAAGGAGAATAACTTTACAAGACTATGTCTTCTATTTTAATTAAATATATGATTTAATTTGTATTATAATATATGTGCAAAATAAACCTATAAGAACAGTATTTATTAACCTGATTTTCCAGAACTATCTTCAGATATATTCTAGATCCATATAAGGAATCAAACATTTCTTTTTTGTTTATATGTATTTATTTGTGAAATAAATATATTTCTTCTTAACAAAGACTAACAGTTTACTCTACCTGTTAACTCTAAGAATAGACATTTTTTTATAATGATTTATTTTATTCAGACCTACTACAACATAAACTTACAGCATCTGAAGACTCTGGTTTCTGGAAGTCAAAGTTAGCTGGTGTTTGACTAGGTGACGATACCTCGCTACTCGAGATCTGCGGTGATCCTTGAATCATCATTTGATCCCACTGGTGAGCCTCGGGCGGGGATATGGGACTCTGTCGCTTTAACGTGCTGCCCTCGGGCAGGTCAGCAGCAAATGGCTCTGCGTCTTCTGTAACATCGTTCATTTCAAATAAAGTATTTAATACACATTTACATATGAAATGATCTTGCACAATCAAGCTAAAAACCAAAGGGAAAAAAGATGAAGAATTGTTACAAAAACTTCTTGCTCTGACAAAAAATAGTTCTCATTATTGCTTTAATGAGAATGTTGAAAGAAATGCTGATATGCGATCTTACAAACTGATGTATTCTATATTTTATGAAGCTTTTGATTTTTTCAAGAATGAAGAATTTAAACCTGACCAAATGGTCTCAACTGGGCATGTATGTAAACTGTTCCTTACCATTAGTGAAAGCATTATATGGCATAAGAGAAAAGGGTAGCCTGTCTGGGATTTCTATTTCATTTCGTCTCAGCACCACAAGATGCATTGCTATACAAAACTCCTCTAGCGAGAGTGCACCATCTTTGTTCAGATCTGATAAATTCCTGCAAGATAATAATAAAACAATCTTAACTCTCTGACTGACACAGTCGATATAATGACATGCCGCTGGCCACCTGTATACAGTCAGGCTAGCCTCTAGATCTGGTGCAGACTAGACTGGCTCTATACTGGTGGCAAAAGCTAATCATTTTGCGTTTCGACAAGTTAAGGAATAAGCAAGGTTTAAATACAAGTTAAAGTACATTTCAAAATGCATTTCTCTGAAACTGAACCTTTCTCTAATTAACTCAGTTCAAAAATTTCAATAAAAGCAGCTAATATAGCTATTTTACTTAAAGTTACACTTTTGTTGTTGTTGGGTTTTAAGTCATATCAACACTATAAAGGTCACGTGCTGACTTCCCAACTCTTACTGGTGGAGGAAAGTGTCTGGTGACCCTCCATGCATTATTATAGTCATGAACGGGACCTTTGACTTTCCATATTTTATTATTTGATAACTCACACAAATGAAGAAGGCCTCAATTTGACATTCTATGTTATGTTAAAACTAGACATAAGTCCAAAGAACATGGACACCCCCACATTTCACAGCATTATGGACAGACAAATATAAATCTATTACCCCTGTGGGAGCATAAAAATAATCACTGAAAATAAAACTTAACATATAGAAATAAATGTTTTATTTCTTCATTATCAATATTTGATATAAAATAGTGTCTCACCATATTTTGGATAATTCTTGGTTTGGTAACTTGGATTTTTCAAAAAAATCTTTTGCTACAGCACCTGAAAAATGACAAAACATGGAATATATACAAAGACTGTACATTGTATTATTAGGGTCTTCCCAGCTGTAATATCTCATATGAATTGGTTTAAAAATATATACATGTAGTTACATTTTCATTATTTCAATGATATGCAAGTAGTATTCGGGTAAAAGAATATCAAACCATCAAAATGTTATGTCATTGTAGCTTTAAAACAACAATCACTTATTGACAATAAATCTTTATCTACGCTGTAATCAGAATATACAATAAAAGGAACATAATTGACCAAGCTGGCAGGGCAAAATTTGACCTCAGGGACAAAAACCTAAATTTTTGAGCTCTTTATATAGAACACAAAATGTAGGTTTGTTTTCAATGACCCCTTGAAATGGAAAATGTGAACCATTAACCCTTAACCTGCTAAATTTGTGTAATGGATTTGCCCTGCTTTGAATCTGGAACAGTCCATTCAAAATTTAAGGGATTTCAATATCAAAATACTAAAATTAAGCTCAAAATTAGTATAGAGCCTTGTCAGACTACCCGAATGTGCTATATATTGGTCCCATGGCTTATCAATTTCATTTATACAAGGTAACTGGCAAGAGAGTAATCTTGACCCCCTTAAAATTAAATACTGACCGGAAATATGGCCATTGACATCTGGTTCAATATTCTGGAATTGTTTAATGTAATACTCTCTCTGTTCATCGTTTATACTCCACACATCCTCAACACTCTCTGTGTCCGAGCTATATGATGATGTCTCAAAGTCAGGTAGTTTCATGTTGTCCCAACCTTCCTTCTTTCCTTGACCTAGCAAACCTGATTGATAAGATAACCAAGAACACATTTATCTTAATTGCCTTAATTCAAAAAATGTTTGTATGATAACACATACTTGCACTAAATTAGTGACATCAACATTGCATTGGTGGCTTAGTGTGTTGAATAACTAATAATCATGTGATATAAAACACACTAACCTTTTGGAGAAACGAAAACAGAATATATATAAATTTGTAAGAGCTAAAAAAAATTTCTTGACCTGTTACAAGGTTACAAATTGAATAAAGATAATGACTTACCATGTTTTTCATCATCACTCTCAAACCGTGCCCACTCCTCGGTCCCTTTTTGAGAAACTGTTTTCTTTGAACTGGCAACATTTGTAGACTGATTCACTGTTTGTGTATTACTAGCGTGTTGTTGAACTTGGAAATTATTGACTATTGGTGCCGAGGAGGTGGGGATGTTTTGACCAATGGGAGCAGTTTGTGGAGAAGTGGGAGGAGACTGTGGAACTGTTGGTATTTGGGGTGGAGCAGATGCTAATGGAGGCGGACCTTGTGCAATCTGAGGAGGAGCTGATAAAGGTGGACCTTGAACAATTGTTGGTGACTTTGTTTCTGTAAGTCCATCTTTGACAGGAACCTGTAAAATACGGGGTTGTTTATTTTGTATTTATTACTATTGATATACCTTGTAAAACATTTTGTTACTTAATTGATTATAAAAACTTAGAATTATTCAAATAAAGTTCAATAATCAAGTTTTAGAAGAATGATCCTGAACATTTTCTTCTGATACATCTAGATAATACAAAGTATACCAAGTCTCTTAATCACAGAAAAGCAAATTTTAAACACAGAAAAGCACATTTTAATTACAGGGAAGAGCTCCTTGCAGTTTAATCATAAGACCAATGTAAAGAGCGTATATTAAAATTAACATGTACATTTGTTGTTTAAAATCATAACATAAGTTCAAACCTTCTTTCATTTCTTTATATATACCATACCTGTGCAGGAGCTGGTTGTGGCATCTGTAGTGGAACCTGCTCTGGGTGCAAGCCCCGGAACTGACCAGACAAATTACGGCCGTGGGATTTCTTTGCTGATGTAGGAGGGGGAGGTAACTGACCTTGTGTTGATACCCTATAATGTACATATTTATAAATAATATATGCATAAATACAATAAGAGTGTTTATAATCAGTTTTACTCCACATGTCTGAAATTCATTTATGCTGTTTCGTTCTCAACTTTTCAGGCATGGTGATTACATATTTTACATAATGGCATAAGACAAGGTTAAAGGTGTATTTTGTTAACATTTCTGTAATTCTAGCATAACCTGTCATAAGGAAAAAAACAATTTATAAGCTAGTCGGATCACTCCCCTATAAGACTTTTTTGTTTGTTTATTGGAACTAGAAGGTAATTAATAACAACATCATGCAGGGTCGTCCAATAGGTTTTTCTTCATCCTTGATGCAAGTTTTAGTCCTGGTCTGCCATTATATAGCAGTACTATTATATTCTGAAGTATTTAGGCACTTTTTCTTTTACAAGCTCTACAATTTATCTTGAAGACGACTTTCTTTGAAATAGAAGCCTACATCTGGAAAGTATGAACAATTCATGATTGATTCAAGTTGCTGAAATTTAGTCACAAATTCCTATGGAAAACCCTGCAACAGATATACAAGTAATAAGCGACACAAAGAACTTGAAATTTAGCAATGCTGAGGGAATGCGCTAAAAATAGAAATGAAATAACAAACCTCTCTCCAGTTGCTGAGGGATCAGCTATATTCAGGGACTGTTGATGTGGTATGCCTGAAAAATAAAAGAACAAACATTAAAGTAAACCAAAGAACATCAGGTTGCACCCTTGTTGAAAATTTCTTTCAAATGATTTTTTTATTTTTTCATTAAGTACAATTTTTTTTTCAAAACAGGGTATGGGTTATCATTTGAATGATATCCTGCTGCTAAATCAATAAAATTTATTCAAATTATTAAAATCGCTAATGGGAAAAAGAATGAACCCTCAACTTGAAGAGTGAAGCTGGGATAAATTTTGGCTTAGTTTCTTAAAAGAGGAGGTGCTGAAGCATTTTTCTCACAATACTGTCAGTGGTTTTTCTCACTTAATTGGAAAGAAGCCTTAGCCTACTGATTTTGGGAAAAATCATTGTTAAAATTGCTAATTTTGAAGTAAAAAAGCAAGTTTAGTTTAGAATTTTGGAGCTCTAGCAATGACAATAACTAAACTTTTTCTTTATTGTTATCCATCCACAGTCGGACCAGGCTCTACATGGTTGGCATCTCAATTTTGATTACCTAAAATCCCTCTAAGTCACTATAGGCAGTTCCAAATTCTAAGGGCACAAAAAACATAATCCAACAGAATAAAGGGTAATTTTGAAACTACTTACCTTGCTCATTTGGTGTAATTTTGTGGAACTTTGGAAGTGGAATATCGACTCCTGAAATGTAAGGAACATTATTCTGATTTATTTTGTTGGGTATAATTGATAATTTGCTTACAACAACATTATATGGACAGATACTCCTCCTATTAGTGTTCATATGTATTTATCCAGACACAAGTAGTTGAATTCCTTTCCAAGATATCTATGTCCAATAAGTTTCTCTTCAAAATGCAGACAGAAGCACATCTCAGTTTTCAAGTTAAGTTTTCTTGTAACCAGTCTAAGTCAAACCTTAAATAATGGTACCATGTCCATCTATAGTACCCTCTCTCTGTAGCAATAGATGTCATCAGAACAGAAATGTTAAGATTGTTAAAAAAAAAAAAAAAAAAAACAAACAAAAATTGTTCAGTATAGGTAATAAATGTATGTCATCCACTCAATGAAAAGTTTTTCATACCATGTACTATAATGCAAATACAGAAAACCTACCTGAGCTGATGCTTTCAGTTGCCACTGGAAGACCACACTGCACGGCTGCTATAAGCTTCAGTGCAATATAAAACTGACTCCTGCCAAAATGACCCAGTCTTTTTGCACCACACAATTCAGTTATCTGAAATAAGTATCAGAATAACATAGATTAATATTAAAAAGTGTAAAAAGGAATCACATCATCTGCTAGATGAAAAGGAACATTAAATAACTTTCAAGTTCTTGTGTATCAGTGTATAATAAAGTTAACAGGTTGCGTATCTCATTGTATAAATCATATGTAAAATGGTACGACATATGGTAGGTTTAACAGCTAATTTAAAAACTTTGGTGATGAAGTATAATCTGTGATGAAGCCAAGATCCAAAGCTTTCCATTGGTGTAATCAATTTTAAAATAAGACATTCATTAAAACACAACAAACTAGCGGTTTAATTAGTACTGTTTTAGCATAAGTGATATTGACTTTACTTGAAGACAAGGGAAACACCTCTTTTTTTTTTTCACTCGATATACCTGGGTTATTCACGGTGTTCATATCAAGAGTGTTTATGGGTGTATTGTTGCATGAAAATGAAATTCAATAATAATAACAAGGGTAGCTTAAGGTCTTCAGCGTACCCGTTTATATATATGACATGACGTGAACGCTGAAGATAACCCCGTAGGGAAAGTCCACCAATAATCGTGCCAGGAATCTGACACGCTCGCATTTATTTATCGAACATGCCACGGAGTAAAGTGAAGCATACCTTGATAAAACAATATATAATCTGTTGATAAGCCAAGGATGGACAAATAAAAATCTTATTAGGAACATAAACTACCTAATAGTTTCCGACAGGTAAAAATTTCGGCACTTGGCCGCCATCTTGCCAAAATGTTTGACCACGTGATTACGAGATTGACCTTTAGGAACCCATGTGCCTCCAATATTTTTATAGATTATTTTTTTTTAAGATGTTGAAAAAGGTTATTTACTGACTGTCATATTCAATAAAATCATATTTAAATACTAAAAAAAATATGAAAATAAATAAAAACATTATCTTGAATAAAAATATCGAAATCATGTCAACAAAATGTTCTAAATATAGTACACAACTCTATTCAAATCTGTTCCCGCGAATGACATCATACGAAGTCTCGCGTGACACTTGAATGTCATGGCCGATTGTAGTCGGCAAAAATTGATGTTTTACAGTTAAATAGGCAATTTTAATGACGGTATTAATATTTTATTACTTGAATTGGTATAGAACGATATTTAAATAATTGTTTTACCGTAAAATGCACAAGAATTGATCGGGTCAAGTGTATTTGCAAGTGAAAAACAAGAATAAATCAACTTATGTTATTCTGGTTAGGTTTCGTAACAGGTCTAATCCAAAACTTTAATGCCGCATCTGATGAAAAACAAAAATGTTAAAAAGCGGCTTATAAAGTTTTGGAAGCCAGAACTATAACAAGGGCTAAAATAATGATAATTATTTTTCATTTCTGAATAACACTTTTAATTTCATAATAGAACAGTCAACTAAAAATATGTTGAGTTAAAGTTAAGCAATTTGATGACAGACATCAAGTCAAATAAAACATGACATTAAGCTACCTAGATATGGTATAACAATTTTTTAGCACTAGACATCTATCCGAATTCTAGTACACTTCAAATTAGGGCAACGGATTCTCTCACGTATAACAATGCGGTTTGCTATGAAAATTGAAATATAATGTGTCAATGCATAGATTTACGTGTTTAGCAAATTAATTACCTGACTGAGAACTTCCTGCGTCAATCCTGAAGCTCGAAACAACTCGGCAACTTGTCCTCCTGAAAATTTCCCAGTCCCGTCGACATCACAGGTTTGGAAAAGCTCCCCGTAATAACTTTGCTCTCTTTCAGTGAGCATTGCAAATGCTCTTTAAGTATTGAAAAATATCAATACTACAATAAAATACACAGGTTTCAGCAAATCAATAATTAAGTTAGCAGTTAAAACTAGTTTTTATGTACATCCAGCACGGAAATTGAGTCACTGCCCACCATTTTGGATACATAAACAACTTATCTTACGAATAAATAATTGGGACGTCGTTGTCGTCACCCTTTCTACCCTTTTATTTGTAAAAACTTTCGATTTCCAGACACAAAAGTCACTGCCAAACATGTGCAGATAATTTAAAAGCAGTCATGCACAGAAAATGTTCAAGATTAATGATAATACCCTTTGTTTCTGTAGGGCATTAAGGCTTAGGTTGTGAATTTTATAGAATGGGTAGACTTGAATTTCTCTTGAAATGTTTCAAAATATGAAATGGTTATCTTTCCCATCTAGATGTAAATACTTTTTTAAAGCGATGAATAAATTAACACCGGCATACATTTCTAATCTAATTCTGTTATCTACTTACTATGATCAACATATAAAAAAGACATTACGCATGAACGACCTAAAACAAATTATTTGAAACGCACTTTTTATTATTCTAGTATGGAGTTTTGGAACACTATTCCTTAAAAAAATAAGAATTTTTTCAAATCTTAAATTGTTTAAATCACATTTGAATTTTTATTATCTAAAGATGAATTATAGAAAAGTTACCTATACTATAATATAATGTTACGTAAGTCTTCTTTGCTGATTTTCTGAATGTTGTAATCTTTATAAGTGCTTATAATATATGTCCATTGTTACTTTTATGTTTATTGAAGGCCTTGTTGAAAATAAGATTTTGAATTATATGTGATATCGATGTATCTAATGCTTTGATGTATTGTCTTAATATGTAACCTTCGTTAAATAAAGAGTTTATCATTATTATTATTATTATTATTATTATTACATTTTGTATTACTTATATCATAAGCTATCAAGGTTCGATACATGTTCATTCTACATGTATACTGAGCATACTCTAACTTGCACCACATCTTTTCTAATATCACACAGAATTTGTCCTATGGTTTACACGTAATTTACAGTAGCTAGGAAGAAAAGATAAGTAGCAGCTTGAACTGTTGTTTAGTTGAGTCTGTGACAGTAGCTGGCATTCTATTGCCCAGGTTTAGCCTTGCTTTTTCAATATACGCCTGACAAACAATTCTTTAATAAAATTTGTTTGAGAGTAGAGAAACGATTTATTACCGGAAATGTAGTTATTTTTATATTATTTGTTATGTTATACCAATGCATTTTTAAACTAAAGAAAAACATGAAAATGGTGAAAATATACAATGTATGTCGGAAACATAATTTCTACTACATAAAACATGTAAAATGAAATCTTTCTTGTAAGTTTTTTTGTAGTTTTTGAATTACCCTGTCGGCATTTTAAATGGTTAATCTTTTTATACAGTGGATAATCTTTGAACTTGTATCATCGGTCTTGCACTATGCTTTGTCCACCATGAAAATTTTAAAAAGAGATTTTTTAATGTAAATTATATATAATATATAGTGGTATATACATATTCAAACATACATTTGCAATAAAGTTTGCTGATATACTTGTACTATATTTTGTAGTTTGACGAACCTGTAGTTCTCTAATATATCTGGCATCCAACATAGTCAAAATCCGCTTTTAAATAATGCTCATTTCTCTTTAAAACCTGAATATTTTTCACAAAACTTTCATGAGCCCGCCACAACAGATTAATATCAGATTATCCTTAACTTCGATAAATTGATTTTTTTTTTCTTTTTGTACACATGTATTTAGGTTAAAAAAATCATGTGTTCCAGGCAACTCGACCCTACTTTGCACTAAAGTTATCCTATTTTGAGATTTTTTATGTTTGATTGTTTCCCCTTTTTTACCCGACTGTATTTTTACTTTAATGATACATTGTATTTTCCATTGTACGTTAAACGAGAGACAACAAAGAATCCCCGGATCGCTCAAATACATGCAGCTAGCAGACACATTGGTCCAGTCGGTGATTTTGCGGTACGCACTATACAGCTTAGAAAACGCTTGTATCAATTATGGAACGCTGGTCAGTCGCACCGCTAGAAAAATATAAGTTTATTGAATTCACAATGTATTTTACTGTATCATGTGATTATTTTAGTCTGGGACATAAAAATGTATACCGGTAGCTTTCTTTCTTGCATTATATTCAGTAATAATGGATTTTCCCATTAAACGTTACTAGACCAGTATTTACAATTAACTTTATTTATTTATGTTTTATTTTACCATCTGGGGGCCAGTGGCTTTAATACGATTCGTTTCGGTGATCTGCTCAGTTTAACTCATGTTGTTACTGCAGGCGGCATCGCGTAGTGGTACAGAAGTAATATTTTTTATCTGAATTAGAATATTTAGATTCAGTGTTGCAAACTTGGAGCCCTGGGTGCAAATCATGTATACACCCATCTTGCTATGTCAGTTTTAAAATTTCCTTTATTTGAAGACACGTTTTGGACTGCCGTTTTGTAATTGCAATAGAGTAACTGAAGTTGTTACGACTCTAAATAGTATAAAGAAACCAATATACTCATTTCAGAAGGTGAATTGCCTTTAATGCTCACAAAGACAAAAATACCATTTCATTAAAACAAGCAACAACTTATTTATATTAATATTTTATTTCTAATAATTTATAGATTTAGCAATATACAGCAGTAGCTACTTTTATCACAACTATAATAAAGGCATAATACATAAAGTCAAAACAGAAAATTATCATACTTCTGAATATGTGAATGACCCTCACCCCTTTACAAGGGCATGATTCTTGGCTGGGTCAAACATGTTACTAGGTCAACTGAAATTCATCTTTTCACCACAGTGATGAGTAACCAGTTCGGCAAGCTAAAGGGTCTTTGACAGTCCAATGTGTAACTGTGAATGTCTATTATTTGCTCTTATTTGACCTCCAAAATTGACCTTGACCTTTAATATATATGAATCTATTCCCCCTCCCCTTGACCTCTAAGTGTGACATAGTCTTGACCCTTGAACTATATGACTCTTTAACCTGACAAAACATGTCATCATCATGTGAAACATTCTAATCACTTTTGTTTATCTTCCTAAAAGTGACAGTTATTTGTCAATTTGAGTGATCAACCTTTTATTTAAAATTGCAACCTTGGCCTTGCAGCAATGGAAATGAACACTGTTCTAGATACCACACCCAGTTAAAATTTTGGCAAGATACACTTTTTATTAAAAAAAATTCTTAATGACAGTAAAGCACTACAATCATAAATTACATGACATATAATATCACTCCAAAATCTGAAAGTGTTTATTTTGTGTTTTATACAAAAACAAGAACATTCACATTAAAACAGAATCCTACAATGTTGCAAACTTTCTTTTCAATACATCAGTTTATCAACACATTTATCAGCACTTTAAAGCATTGGTTTATCAACATTTAATATCATCTGTTTATCAACATCTAATATCATCTTTTTATCAACATCTAATATCATCTGTTAATCAACATCTAAAATTATCTGTTTATCAACATCTAATATTATCTGTTTATCAACATCTAATATCATCTGTTTATCAACATCTAATATTATCTGTTTATCAACACCTTAAAGCAGCTGTTTATCAACAGTATAAAGCAATGGTTTTATGAACACTTTATAGCACTGGTTTATCAAAACTATAAAGTATCACTTTATCAAAACTTTATAATGCACCGGTTTATCAAGATTTGAAATCATCAGTTAAACAACTCTTTAAAACATTGATTTATCTACACTATAAAGTATTGGCTTATCAACATTTAAAAGCACTGATTTATCAACACTATAAAATATTAGTTTGATCAACATTATAAAGGATTGGTTTATCAACACCTTTTGGCATCCTTAAAAAAACAAAAACAATTGCATTTATTTGGCATATTTTAAAAATTAAAGAGGAAGTGTTTTGAATCGTCAGGTAAAATATATATATAGAGAGAGAGTAAACTAAAAATGAAAATCCTCTTGAAATAAAAGTTTCATCATAAATGTGACCCTACTCCTGATTGAACTGAATGCCACCTATATATATCAAAACCAGCCTGCACATCCTGGTAGACTATAATATGGGTTTTTATCACACACCCGTGCCGATTTTGCGACTTTTGTAAAAAAAATCAATTTTCACTGCAGTAAAAAACATTTTCCATATTTTCACTGGTGTCTTGCTCGACTACTTTCTTCTAAATTTAGCCATTACACAAAGATTTAGGGGAAATCTTTCAAATTGTAATGTCAAAAACGATAAAAATGTATAAAACTAACAGAAAATTCAAGTTTTTTTTTCTACAAACACAAGATTTATTTTCATTTTGTGGTACGAAAATTATTTCACTCATGGCTACAGCCACTCAAGTATTTTGAAGAAATATCTATTTTCATAAAGTGGTATGAAAATAAATATTTCATTAATAAATAATTTCTTTCAATATCAAAATCCCTTAAACTTTGAATGGACTGTTCCAAATTCAAAGGAGGGCAAGTCCATTACAAAAATTCAGCAGGTTATGGATATAACAAGATACATGTATAATATAGCCACACAAAAAAGAGACAGAATGAAAATATTTTAACAACAGACAAAGCATAATACAGTTTATATTGCACATAGTATCTAAAATTACAAATTAACAACAACTGAAAATATGCCAATAATAGTAACTTGCTCCCAATATATAAAACGCCAATGCCAATATACGAGTATATAACAATGCAAATATTTAACAACAATGCTGATATATAAGGCAACAATAACAGTTAAAATGGGAGAGAAAAAAAACAACAAAAACATTTACGGGTATACAGGAATTTGGCATTTATTTATACAAAACAGAAATGTGTCCTTAGAACACTGATGCATTAAACATAAGAATTCAATTAAATAAATATCATCTATTATAATGAAACAAGAATATCTATGACATGGGTGCATTCTTCCCACCACTGTATTGTCACAGCTAATACATTGCCATACTATTGGGAGAGGGAGAGAAAAAAATCAGTTTTCAACATCAATGACCTGATCCCATCTACTTCCAAAACTACAAAATGGAAGAAATCTGAGGAAGGTTAACTATACATTAAATACTTTAGCTATTTTAACTATTGGTCTATAAATTTAAAGACATACTATGCCCAAATTTAAAATTAGAAACAATATTGATAGTTGCTACACAATTTCTTCATAAATATAGAATAAACATGTTTTGACTTCGCACAAAGTAGATATGATATGTTTAAAATAAAAAAAAAACTGCCTTTTTTTAAAGAAAACATCAACTTTTCTTGTCCTGTAATAGGGAACACAGCTTCCCATACATAGTTATTCCTTGTTTTATTCACATTAGACATACAGTCAAACTTGTATTAAGCGACCGCGCAAGGGAAACACCCAAAATGGTCGCTTAATGAAACGGTCTCTTAAGACAAAGCATGATATAAAAGTCAAAATTTACAAATGACATCTTTCTTATGCGGTGGGAATGTTTAACAACTTCATTTTTATATAAATGTTGAATAATTAGTACGCTCGATAATCTGTAAAAAATAACTTTCTGTTATTTATTTACAAAACAGTTTTGATCCATTACGTACATGTTTGACATTTTTTCCAGATTTTTTTAACTTCTCCGTTGCTTTTCCTTGTCTCCAACACGAAAACCCTATTAGTGAGGATGTTTTTTCTGTCGTGCATTTTTCATTCGAAATAAACAAAATACATCTAATTTAATTGCTGATCAAGTTCAAGGTCAATTCAATGCAGTCTAATTGTCAACAAGCGAAGCGTATACACCACATCAGTAGGGGCGGAGCGTTGCATTGTTTAATCGATATTATTGGATAATACACGTCACGCGTATACTGCTTACGCTAAAACGGTTTGGGAAATAGAGATTTTCACACATTTATTTGTTGTGTTTTGATTGTTGACACATATGACATTACGAGGCGGCGTTGTCTAAAATCACAATTACTTGACAGGTAAAAGTGGTCGTTTAATGAAAAGGTTGCTCTCAATTAGGTGACTAATTAGCGGTCGCTGGTCGCGTTGAGCAAAAGTCGCTTAATACATTAAAAACATAGAGAGAAAATGATCGGGGGGAATTTAAAGTGGTCGTTTAAGACAAAAGTCGCTTAATACACGTGGTCGCATGGGCAAGTTAGACTGTATTCAGTAAGAATTTCATTGAGTTCAATAAATTTCTGTGTCTCAAGAGTGAGCAAAGTATATCTTAAAGCAAAATGGAGAGAAGAAGAAAAATTTATTTTAGAATCACTGAGCTCGGTTTTTTCCTAAAATTAATGAATGGTTTCGTCCAGATTAAAAGATGGACAAGTCCATTAAGTGAAAAGAGAGTTTGAGAAACAATAAAAGGTGTGATAGAAAGATGGCAGGTCAAACCAACAAATTTATGCACAATTTTATGCAAAGTACACACTGGCAAAATCAATGAAACAAAATACAAATTCATGTAATATTTTCAAAATTTAAGGAGGTTTAAGCAAATTTATATAACTAATACCTGAGAACTAGAACTTATTCAATATCCAAATATTAATATCAAAAAATCAAATATAAAAAGTAAAGTTTACAAATAGCTCTATTCAAAATGGAACAAAAATAATAACCAAGAAAGCACATAGATGAAGAAAAACCTTGACAATTGAAGATTAGTTGCATTAGACGTGAATAACTATTGTTTTCAACAAAATCATAAACTGAAACCATATGACTCACCAAGTACTTTACCTCCACATACCAAGGTAATTATACAAGTATAGTATAAGACTTGTACACCAGTTGCAGGTACAGACCAGAGGGTAACATGGCTCTGCCGAGATATATCCGTCTGTGATGATAGCCAATGTTTATTTCTTTTTTCTTGCATATAACTTATAAATCATATTTGGGAAAGAAATAACGCAAACTAAAATTTTTATTTAGCACTTTTTTGTCATAGTAGCACATGATTTGTTTGTTTAATCGGATTTTACGTCACACTGACCCATTATACGTCATATGGCAACATTCCAGCTTTACTGGTGGAGAAAGACCTCAAGTGCCCTTCCGTACATTATTTCAGGCTTGAACGGGAACCCGAGTAGAACCACCAACGTTCCGTATGCTAGCTGGATAGCTTCCTCACATAAAAGAATCCAAAGTCCCTGTCGGGATTCGAACAGCAGTGAGGAGCAAGTGGTTTGAAGTCAACGACCTTAACCACTTGTCCACAGACGCCCCAAGTATTACATGAATTTACAACTTCATTCATAATGACAAAATGATGTCATCTTAAGAACGCAATTTGTTCATAAAAGATATGTAGGAATGATGTCATTTAAAGCATGTGAGATGTCTTACACGGAGTGGTTTAAGACAGGTTTTTCTAGCACTGCTGTTAACAATAGTTAATCTTGTCTAATATGCCAGAAAACAAAATATTTAAATGGCAATAAAATTGTGATCAGAGAAGCTTGTATTGATTAATTCATGCCCTAATTTGTAAAACTAAGCTACATGTATTCATACCTCCCACCTGCAACCTTAACTTTTTAAGAGAGATAGAAAAAATGAGATAAAATAAATACATGTATGTAGTAAAAATTAGGCAGATCTAAATTGAACCTGTGGACTTGACCTTGAACCTAAGGTGGTCCAACAACAATCTCAAGTCATTGGTCCCTTCCTCTATTGTAACAGTATGAACTTCGTTGTTCTCTTTTTGTTCTGTTTACATTTAGATAGCCCCTATCCTTATAAGGTAGTGTGAATGTATAGACAATGGAGAAGTCATCTCTATATGTCACCCCTACTCTATAGCAGGTGACACAATAATGAGAAAAACTTAAAGTTATTAAAAGCAATGTTAATTGAAAAAAAAAGAAGGTAAAAATATATTTGTTCATAGTAAGCTGAACAGACACAAGTGTTGTTTCTCACTACTTTGGTCAACATAATCATATGGTCCATTCAAAACTGTGGCCCATCTATCATATTAAAAACAATAATAATAAATATAAAATGAGTTTCGAAGTATTTCTAAACCCTTTACCTGCTGGATTAAAAAATGATAAGCCACTGTCACCAGTAGAGGGCCAGGCAAGACTTAGCCTGGGGTTCAAGCGTTGATATTTTTTGCTTATTTATAACATACGCGCCATTTCATACTTGTTTGTGTTTTCATAATATCACGATTTGCAGAACAGAAGCACATAAAAAATCCACAGACTGGCACCCAGGCTAGGCAAGCCTGCATATATTTGTGCAACCTGATCATGCTCTATTATTATAATTGGTTGCTCAACTTTTGTTTTGTATTTTATAATTGAAATCCCTTAAAGGCCCATTATGTCTCAGAAATGCAATCATTTTTATTACTCAGAAACTTATTTATTTTTGGTATCTTCCAAAAATTTACTCATTTGCCACTTAGTTGGAATTATTTTTTGTTCTTTGGCTATGTTGGCAATTGGCATAATTATAGTGCATTAGTATTTTGTATGCATGTCAAAAATATTATTTTGTTTACATTATACTACCTTTATGACACATCATGTCATGTTCAACACTATTTTCTTCAGTTGTTGGACATCTAATGTGCTCTAAATCCATCATTAAAACATTATTAAACACATGCATAATATTTCAAGAGAATTGAAAAAGGTGGATTTCTGAGACAGAATGTGCCTTTAAAATAAAACAAACTGTTCCAACTGAAATAGCTAGGCAATTCTGTTACACAAACTCAGAAGGGATTTATTCTCTGGGTCTTTGATATGATGACAACAGCAAAGAGACAGTATATCCTCCACCCTTGCATGTGTGTTTGGTTTATATATATCCTCAACAACAGGATTGAACCATATAGGCGAGCATACAGTCTTACCAGATTCTTAACTTCTGTTTGCTTTACTTCAGAATTTTGATATTAACCCATAACCTGCTAAATTTGTGTAATGGAATTTCCCTGTTTTCAATTTGGAGCAGTCCATTTGTATTTTACAGGATTTCATTCACAAAATACAAAAATATAGAGCCTGGTCAGAGTGATTATGCTGGCTGACAAGGGTCTATACTGGTGGAAAAAGCTAACCCCTTTTAGTTCCGGCAAATTTGATGGTTAAACTCTATCAAACTAACAAAAGACATTAACAAATTTTAAGTAAAAAAACAAACTTTGAAACTCATTCCATTTAGTGATAAAGTATCCAAGAGATGTAAAAAAAATAAAAAATTCTACAACAAAAACTCAGTGAGGTAATGGTTGACAAATTATGCAATATAAGTTCGGACGGTTCCCTTGATGGATGCCCTACAAATTGGACACTGCTGAAGAGCCGGAGCACAGGTTGCACAGGAAACAAGATGGCCGCAGGGCAGGAACACAACATTGGCATCAGATACCATACAAATTTTACATAATCGCTGTTCCTTTAACTCTATGTTTTCTTTCATAAGATCATCAGCTGTGAATGAGAAAAAAGCAAATAACTGAAAATATATAGACTCATTTATTATTTAACGATCACCTTGCTTAATTATCATAAATGGACTTGCCCATCATGCAATATTATGGACAAACCATGAAGCTTTTTTAGGGAAATTCTTAACTTGTTTTAAGTTCAGAGCGAACAGTGCAGATCATGACCAGACACAGCACAGATGTCAAGGCTGGGCTTGGTCTGCACTGATCTGTGCTATCTGATCATGGTCTGCACTGGTCCAAAGGATAAAGTCAGTCACTGCCAGCATTCTTAAGGTTAAAGATGGTAGTTCAGGTAAAAAACTTGAACGGATTTAACATATTATAATCAATCTTAAATAAATATATTATGTTTAAAATAATGCCATATTACTATATTTTTCCTTCTTTTTTCTGCTTTGGCATTGGGTTTAATAATTTTGACATAAAACAAAACTGTCAAGGAAATAAAATGCCTAACAAAATACTGCTACATAACAAGGATGAGATAGTTATCTTGAAATTAAATTTCTGCACAAAAAATATTCAAATACCTTGAGCATGTACATGTGGAGATGATTTGCCACTCATATCATCAGCAATATCATTTTTGGAGGAACCTTTCACATCTGGCTTTTTCTTACTAGTTCCAGGATCTTGTTTTCCTTTATCTTTGTTGATCTCAGACTGGTTTACAGTTAGATCAGTCATACCAGCAATTTCTTCAATAATATCATTAGAACCAGTCTGATCTGATACATTCTCAGATCCTGTGATAGCAGATGATTGTGAGGAATTCTTGGATTGTGTTGCATTCTGGGATGGTGCATTATTCTGTGATTGAGGTGGATTCTGGGATTGCCGTCTGGTTTCTTCTGCCTCCTCTTTGTAAATGGCTTCCATTAAAGTTGTTATGGAAGGGAAATCATCACCTTGGGAAAAAAGTCACCAGTTTATAACTTCTTGTTTGAATATTGACTATAGAATGAGAGAGCTGTATATTTCACTTAATGACAATTTTCTTTTTGACATACATTTTGTACATTGAACTAAATGCCAATTTTAACTAACTTTGGCAACTAGCCTGACACTAGTCAAGGGTATGAAAATGTCTTCCTTAACACTAAATTAGAGATATGTCAAACTCTTAAATACAAAGAATATAATTGCATTGAGGAAGGGTGTAAAATAATAAATATTACCTCTGTTTGTAATACATTGTGTAAGCATTTCATTATCACAGGCATAAAGACCACAAGCATAAAGAGCAAAATTCCTAAATGTTTCCTTTTTTTCTTGCCTTCAATTTGACACTGTATTATTTGTATAATTCTTTCAGAAAAGCAAGAGAACAATAGATCTTAAAGATATGTCTTTTATACAGAAATGAAAGCATTGATCCAATGATATTTAACAATGTTTTTCCCCTGGCTCATTTCCCATATTAACTTAACAAAATTTCAAAACTGAACAAAATGATCGGTACGTAGGTCAGAATTTGTTATAGAACTAAAATAAAAACTAACCTGTTTCTCTCAACCTTTTACGTAATGTATTCATCACAACATCTCTACTGAATCCCAGCTCAAGCACTTTTCTGATATTTGGGCTATCCATTCTAGCTCTTATCTCCCTTTCTTCTATCCGGTATTTCCCTGTAAAATTAACTACAAAATAAGCATTCAAGTTCCAATAGAATAAAACAATCAACAATCACAAGTTTCCTTGTCAACAAGAATAAGTTTGTTGGGTTTTACCTTGCTCCAACACAGCACAGGTGACTTTCCATGTTTTCTGGTGGCCTCAGGTGTCCTTCCATGGAACACAAATGGCCATCTGAGTAGAAACACCAATGTTCTGTAAGCTAGCTGGATAGCTTCCTCACATGAAAGAATCCAAAGTACCTGTCAAGATTCGAACCCACAGGGGTGAGGAGCAAGTTGTTTGAAGTTCATGTCCTTAACCACTAGGCCACAGACATTCCTTTTATTTTTCTTTACAGAGAAAATGACTAATAAAACACAACCTCTTTAGAGGTTGAAAAAGAGGTTTTTCACGAAGAAACATAATATATAAGTAGTATCCTTTAATACTCAATAATTAACAACTTTTAACTTTAACTTTATCAACAAACATCTGAGTAGAAACACCAATGTTCTGTAAGCTAGCTGGATAGCTTCCACACATGAAAGAATCCAAAGTACCTGTCAAGATTCGAACCCATAGTGGTGAGGGGCAAGTGGTTTGTAGACTAGGACCTTAACCACTCAGCCAAAGACATTCCTTTTATTTGTCTATACACAGAAAATGATTTATACAATACAACCTTTTCAGTGTTTGACACTCCTTTTTTCACAAAGAAAGATAATATATAACTAATTATAATATCATCTAATACTCAATAATTAGGAACTTCTTAATCAAAAAAGACCCTTTCCATTTTACATTCCATTAACATTTCTGATTCAGAAAAAAAACAAACTTTCAGGAAAGTAGATATTCCATATACTGCTTATTTTGTCACCACTAAGTTCAGATGTCTCTCTGAGGAGACATGGTTACTATATACATGTACCATCAAGGTATAGATAACTGTCAATTAACCGCCTCTGTGGTAGAGGGGTTAGAGTCAATGACTTCTAATCCAGTTACCTCTCTGGCGTGGGTTCGATCCCCGAGGGTGCTTTGCTAGTTTAGCGCGGAGGAAGGTAATCTAGTACTGGTGTAACTCTCCAGGAACGATGGTTAGGAAACTACCCGCCTATATGACTGAAATACTGTTGGAAAAAGGCGTAAAATGAAACAAACAAACAAACAAACCTGTACTCTGTTGTTCCCTGTTAGCTGGTGCCACAGTCTACAAAATAACAAGAGCCATGTCAACATGACCATCCCCCGCCGAATGTGTTTGCTCATAGGAAGAATGTATAAATTATGTAGTAGAGCGGAATAATTCCATTTTAAGAGGTCTTTTGGTAATGAAAACTGATGGCTATAGTGATTACAGATTTGAAACCTATGTGAATACTGATGGCTGAAAATAACAAAGGGCAATTACTGAAAAATAATGCAGGGTAGGTTATCATTCTTGTGTGCTGCATCCCTCCTCAGTAAAATCTATCCACCTATGAAGTTTCAAGTTGATACCTCAAATACTTTTTGAGAAAAAAATTGAATTGAAAAATTAAGTATGAAAAAGAACAAAGGGCAATAACTCAAAAATTATGCAAGGTAGAGTTATCATTCTTGTGCAGTGCACTCCTCCTCAATGAGATCCATCCACCTATAAAGTTTCAAGCTGATACCTCAAATACTTTTTGAGATAAGCTCTGGACAAAATAGCATGAAAAAAAACAAAGGGCAATAACTCAAAAATTGTATAGGGAAGAGTTATCATTCTTGCACACAACATTCCTCCTCAATAAGATCTATCCACCTATGACATTTCATGTTGATATCTCAAACACTTTTTGAGTTATGCTCCATTCAGGTGAAAAATTAGGTATAAAAAATAACAAAGGGCAATAACTCAAAAATTATGAAAGGTAGAGTTATCATTCTTGTGCACTGCACACCTCCTGAGTGAGATCTATGCACCTATGAAGTTTCATGTTAATATCTCATAGGCTTTTGGAGTTATGCTCTGGACAAAAATCAATTTTGAAAAATAACAAAGGGCAATAACTCAAAAATCATGCAAGGTAGAGTTATCATTCTTGTGCACTGCACTCCTCCTCAATGAGGTCTATCCACCTATGAAGTTTCAAGTTGATAACTCAAATACTTTTAGAGATATGCTCCGGACAAAAATGTCGGACGGACGGACGGTCGGACGGACGGACGGAGACTATTTCTATATCCTCCGCCGAAATTTTTCAGCGGGGGATAATAATCATAATTTAATATACAAACTAGTACAATTTGTTCCCAATGACTAACATCTTAAACTATAAACAACAAACTAACAGTAATTATATATAAATTATGTTATTTTTAGTCTACATGTGAATTTTTTTAATGTTTTACAATCACATTTTTTCATCCAGCTTCTGATAAGGACACAATAGTAAGAATACACAGAAAGGATACGGTATTACAGTCTAACCTACGCTAAGAAACTAAACATGTAAACAAATAGTAATTTATTGCAAGGAATTGTTGACATAATTTTTTCCAATATATCAGGTAAAAAACCATCTAAATTACCCAGTTAGTAAATTCATAGCAATAAAAGTAAACAGTACATTATTTATACTTATCACATGGTTTGGAACTTTTCCTTTGTTCTTACTAACCCATTATACTCAGTACACTTCAATGAGCATTTGAAAACTGTATTGATATATAGCAGTACAGTTTTTTCATTGATTTATATAGGAAAAAACTCGACTGTTATATATTGGTCAAGTTTTTTTTCGCACCTTGTATATATCAATGCAGTTTTTTTTCATAGAGGCTCCAATGGGGCAGGGGTAACGACCATTCCCAGTAGCAAAAAAAAAATGGAATCAATAAAATAAAATAAATATATAAATACAATGAAAAATATTAACAAAGATAATTAATGAAATGAAATTTACTCTCATTTAATCAAAAGGTACATCCGCTGAATCAATTATTTCCGCTGAAAAAAAGCCCTTTACTCTTGAATCAATCTTGGTAACAGTTTACAATCCGCCTCTAACATTGGATGTCTTTTGTATATTTTATTTTGCGGCAGCGAAAACAACTTGAAACAAGAACGTGTTTGTTAAACACAAATGCCCCCGGCTCAGATTCTTGTCAGTAGCAATACTTCATAAATGTTTACCCATTCACTCAGTTATGGACAGAAAAATCACCAAAAAATTGTAAACACAAGTTTTATAGCTTGACAAAGTCATGGCATTGTGTAATTGTGAAAAATATAAGTTGCCAAGTCATTGCTCTGACTTGTGAAGTTGAAAAATATTCAACATCATGCAAGTTATCTTCCTACCAAATATGAAATACATCTGTCATTAAATAAAGGCTGTATGTGCAAAAGTGTAAAAATCTATTTTGAGCACTGGTGACCTTGACCCAACTGACCCCTTACTCCATCCAAAGGAAGAATACCATGCAAGTTATCTTCCTACCAAATATGAAATACAACTGTCAATAAACTAGAACTCTGCGAGTCGGATGTGTCGCCTTGTGAACAATGTAGTTTAGGGGAAATGGCCAGGACAAAAATGAAATATGAAAAATAACGAAGGGCAATAACTAAAAAAATAATAAGTGCAGAGCAGCAGTTTCTGTACACTGCACTTCTTATCAATTAGATCTATCATTCTATGATGTTTCAAGTCCATAGCTTTCATACTTGAGGAGAAATGACCAGGACAAAAATAAAGTAAGACAAGAGCTGTCGGTAGGACAGCAACGCTCGACTATTCTTAGTGCTTGATAGTAAAAAAAATGCTTGATACAGTTACCTCCTCCTGTTTACAGGTTGGGGTCATGATGGTGAACAAGTGTGCAAAGTTTCAAAGCCATATGTCAAAGGACTTTGAAAATATTTGAACTATTACAAAAACTTTAACGTAAATTCTAAGTCAAAAAAGGGGCTTAATTCTGTCAAAATGCTTGATAGAGTTACCTCCTACTGTTTACAGATTGGGGTCATGATGTTGAACAAGTGTGCAAAGTTTCAAAGCCATATGTCAATGGACTTTGAAAATATTTGAACTATTACAAAAACTTTAACATAAATTCTAAGTTGAAAAAGGGGCATAATTCTGTCAAAATGCTTGATAGAGTTACCTCCTCCTGTCTACAGGTTGGGGTCATGATGGTGAACAAGTGTGTAAAGTTTCAAAGCCATAATGTCAATGGACTTTGAAAATATTTGAACTATTACAAAAACTTTAACGTAAATTCTAAGTCAAAAAAGGGGCATAATTCTGTCAAAATGCTTGATAGAGTTACCTCCTCCTGTCTACAGGTTGGGTCATGATGGTGAACAAGTGTGCAAAGTTTCAAAGCCATATGTCAATGGACTTTGAAAATATTTGAAACTATTACAAAAAACTTTAACATAAGTCGAAAAGGGGCATAATTCTGTCAAAATGCTTGATGAGTCTACAGGTTGGGGTCATGATGGTGAACAAGTGTGCAAAGTTCAAAGCCATATGCAATGGACTTTTGAAAAATTCTACAAAAACTGTACAAAATGCTTGCTCTACTTTATTCTTATCGAAAATAGAGCTAAAAATCAACAAATGGGGTTACCTCACTGCAACGTTCCTGATCTCACAGGTTAATTTTTAATAGGGGAAATGGGCCTGGACAAAAATTAAGTATGAAAATTAACAAAGTGCCATAAACTTCAAAAATTAAGAAAATGCCAGAGTAACGCGATTCTTGTTGCACTGCAACTTTCTTTAATAATGAGATCTATCATCCTATGAAAATTTCAAGGGTCCATAGTTTTTAAATACTTAAGGAGAAATGGCCCGGACAAAATTAAAGAATTAAAAAAAAAACCAAAGGGCAATAACCCTCAAAAAAAATAAGAAATGCAGAAGTACCAGTTCTTGTGCACCTGCACTTCTTCTTAATGAGAACCTTCATCACTAATGAACGTTTTCAAAGTTCCAAATGGATTTTATACATTAGGAGAAATGGGCCCGGACAAAAATAAAGTATGAAAATTAACAAAGGGCAATAACTCAAAAATTAGGATGCAGAGTACTGGTTCTTGTTGGCAATTAAACTTCTTAATAATGAAGATTTCATCCTAGAAGTTTCAAAGTCCATAGCTTTTTTAGTTGAAAGAGAAATGGCCCCGGACAAAATTAAAGTATGAAAATTAAAAAAAGGGCAATTCAAAAATAAGAAACTCAGAGTACCGGTCCTTGTGCACTTGCACTTCAGGTTATTGAAAGAAGCATGCATACCAAGTTTTGAAAGTCATTCAGACTTATAGTGACGAGTTATGCTCCGGACAAGCTTTTAAAGGGGACGCGGCAACGACGCCGACACAAGACGCCGCCGACACTTGCCCGAAAAAGTAACCCCTATAATGCACCTTTTAAAAGGCGACACAATAAAAGCTGTAATGCAAAAGTGGTAAAAAACTATTTTTAGCACAAGTGACCTTGACCCACGATCCTAACCTCAATAAAAGGATAATACCATTGCAAGTTATCTTCCTAACCAAATATAAAATAATATCTGTCACTTAATAAGGCTGTATGGAAGCAAATGTGTAAAATCTATTTTTTAGCACTGGTGACCTTGACCCAACTGACCACTAACTTCCAAAAAGTTTATGTTTCTATAAAATTATAAATAAACATCTGTCCTATAGAATAAGGTCAATTCACCACCTGTAAAAATCCTATTTTTAAACATTGGTGAACCCTTGACATTGGTAACATTGACCTTGACCCAAATGACCCAATACTACAGCCCAACCCGAAAGGAAGTGTTTTGTATTAAACTAAGACATTAACTAAAAAATAAAAAGGCTGTATGAGCAAAAAGGTATATATTTTATTTTTAAAAACCAGTGCCTTGGACCTTGACCCTAGGGAAAACCGCTTAACTCTAAAAAAAAAATTAGAGGACCATCAAAGGTATCCACCTACTAAAATATGAAAAGATATCAGTTAAAGAAATTAAGCAATTAGGAGAAATTTTAAAGATAAATCCAACTTGCCAAAGAATAACAGGTTAACAACCAGACAAGGCCCTATATTTTCAAAGGGAAAAAAGGAAATAACTTGGAAATATGGATGACAACAGTTATATAACTTGGCAATATATGTGCTTTGTAATTGATAAGTAAGGTGTGGAAATTATAAAAGCCATTAGTATAGATAGAACCCTTAAGATATTTCCAACTTGCCCGTTTTAGGTTAACCATTATTCATTTTCTAAAGTGCTGAAAAGGGCAATAACTTGGTAAATATGAAAGCCAGAGTTATGAAAACTTGCCCAGATCGTGTACTTTGTATTGATTAGTAAGTGTGTAAACTTAGAAGCCATTGGTACAGGTAGAAACTTAAAGAAAAATCCAACTTGCCGTTCTAGGTTAACCTCGTACGGATGGACGGAAGTTTCAATCACTATATGGCCCCCGGGGGCATAAAAACTGCCTTATAATAAATAACTGTAATGTAGCTAACGATTTATTTATTTTATTTTATTTGTTTCTATTACAACAAGAGCCATGTCAACATGGCCATCCCCCGCCGAATGTGTTTGCTCATTGGAAGAATGTATATGTAGTAGAGCAGAATAACTCTATTTTTAAGAGGTTTTTGGTAATGAAAACTGATGGCTATAGTGATTACAGATTTGAAACCTATGTGAATACTGATGGCTGAAAATAACAAAGGGCAATAACTGAAAATAATTCAGAGTAGGTTATCATTCTTGTGTGCTGCAATTCTCCTCAGTAAAATCTATCCACCTATGAAGTTTCAAGTTGATACCTCAAATACTTTTTGAGAAAAAAAATTGAATTGAAAAATTAAGTATGAAAAATAACAACAAGGGCTAATAACTCAAAAATTATAAAAAGGTGAGAGTTTATCATTCTCGTGCAGTGCGGCACCTCTTGAGTGAGATCTATGCCACCTAATGAAGTTTCATTTTGATAATCTCAAAGGCTTTTTTGATTTATGCTCTGGACAAAAATTATTTTGAAAAATAACAAAGGGAACCAATAACTCAAAAATAATGCAGGGTAGAGTTATCATTCTTAAGCACTGCACCTCCTCCTCAATGAATCCATCCACCTTTGAAGTTTTTCAAGTTGATACCTCAAATACTTTTTGAGATAAGCTCTGGACAAAATAGCATGAAAAAAAACAAAGGGCAATAACTCAAAAATTGTATAGGAAAGAGTTATCATTCTTGCGCACAACATTCCTCTCAATAAGATCTATCCACCTATGACATTTCATGTTGATATTTCAAACACTTTTTTGAGTTATGCTCCACTCAGGTGAAAAATTAGGTATGAAAAATAACAAGGGGCAATAACTAAAAATTATGAAAGGTAGAGTTATCATTCTTGTGTGCACTGCACAACCTCTGAGTGAGATCTATGCACCTAAATGAAGTTTTTCATGTTAATATCTCATAGGCTTTTGGAGTTATGCTCTGGACAAAAATCAATTTGAAAAATAACAAGCAAATTCGTTGAATTTATATCCCCCGCCGAGTACTGGTTACTATTAACACAACAACTGAAGACATAAGGCTTTATTTATATATTAATCATGGCATAAACTGTAAAATTCTTTGAACTTGAAGCCTTGTACCTTCAAACAAGAAGAGTTTTTAAAGTTTTTCACTATATACATATAAGGAAAATCTATGACCCCCTGGAGTGGGGCCAATTTTGACCCCAGGGCTAAATTTGAACAATTTTGGCAGAGGACCTAAATGTTTATATCATATACCAAATATCAAAGCTCTAGGCCTTGTACTGTCAGACAAGATTTTTTAATTTTGCATTTTTGAAACTCCTTTTCTGGCCCTTGTGACTGATGATTGTGATTGAAAATTACAAAATTTTACTAAGTCAAGGGCAATAACTCTAAAAATACTAAAAAAATATCCAGACGAAAATACCCAGGTGCACAACTACACATACTGATACAACACATTCCTGTAAAGTTTCATGACTCTAGGTAAAATACTTTTTGATTTACATGCGACACAAGTTGAAAATTACAAAATTTTTACTAAGTCAAGGGCAATAACTCTAAAAATACTAAAAATATCCAGACGAAAATACCCAGGTGCACAACTGCACATGCTGATCAACATTCCATAAAGTTTCGTTGAATTCTAGCCATTAGTTGGCAGAGAAACTACTCCGGAAACGAAATTCGGACAAAATTTTACTGAGTCAAGGGCAATAACTCTAAAAATACTAAAAATATCCTGACGAAAATACCCAGGTGCACAAACTACACATCTGATCAACATTCCTGTAAAGTTTCATGACTCTAGGTCAAATACTTTTTTGAGTTACATGCGACACACAGTTGAAAATTACAAAATTTTACTAAGTCAGGGCAATAACTCTAAAAATACTAAAAATAATCCCGACGAAAATACCCAGGTGCACAACTACACATACTGATCAACATTCCTGTTACAGTTTCATGACTCTAGGTCAAATACTTTTTGAGTTACATGCGACACAAGTTGAAAAATTACAAAATTTTACTAAGTCAAGGGCAATAACTCTAAAAATACTAAAAATATCCAGACGAAAATACCCAGGTGCACAACTTCACATGCTGATCAACATTCCATTAAGTTTCGTTGAATTCCAGCCATTAGTTGCAGAGAATACTCCGGAAACGAAATTCGGGACAAAATTTTTTACTGAGTCAAAAAGGGCAATAACTCTAAAAATACTAAAAAAAAATATCCAGACGAAAATACCCAGGTGCACAACTTCACATGCTGATCAACATTCCCATAAAGTTTTCGTGATTCCAGCAATTAGTTGCAGAGAAACTACTCCGGAAACGAAATTCGGACGGACGGATGGACGGACGGACGGACGTTCTCACAGGACAGTAATTATGTGGCTACTCTATTGTTCTCTCATTGTTCTTTTTAGCCATGCAAAAGAAAATAGCCACATAAAAGCATTACGGAATGAATGACATCAAAGAGAACCTATTGTCCCTCTAGCCACATAATTACTCTCCTGTGAGTGCGGACGGACGGAAGGACGGACGGACAACGCCAAAACTATATCCCCCTCCCGATTCCATCGGCGAGGGATAACAAAGGGCAATAACTCAAAAATCATGCAAGGTAGAGTTATCATTCTTGTGCACTGCACTCCTCCTCAATGAGGTCTATCCACCTATGAAGTTTCAAGTTGATAACTCAAATACTTTTAGAGATATGCTCCGGACAAAAATGTCGGACGGAAGGACGGACGTTCTCACAGGACAGTAATTATGTGGCTACTCTATTGTTCTCTCTATTGTTCTTTTAGCCACGCAAAAGAAAATAGCCACATAAAAGCATTACGGAATGAATGACATCAAAGAGAACCTATTGTCCCTCTAGCCACATAATTACTCTCCTGTGAGTGCGGACGGACGGACGGAAGGTCGGACGGACGGACGGAGACTATTTCTATATCCTCCGCCGAAAATTTTCGGCGGGGGATAAAAAAGAAAACATTATGTCATTGCGATAAAACAGTTATAGTATATGAAACTTGTTAGTTACGGGTTTATAACACTGGCTGGGGCGACATCTCGGGATGTTTCTGCAAAAACAAATTGTCTCGGCCTAACGGCCTCGCCATTTTTTAGCAGAAACACCCCTTGATGTCGCCCCAGCCAGTGTTATATCCTCGTAACTAACTCGTTTCATGTACTATAACTATTACTAATTATGGTGCTTGTAGAAACCGAAAGTACAAAATATCTACCTGTTGACATTTTTTCTGGTATTTTCGGATTTGGTTCTAATTCTACATTAGTGCCCATTTTTAAATTGATTATGATTGTCAGGCATATTTTCAATCATTATTTTGCTGAAGAAGACTTCAAAAATTTTCTTTTGGATGTCAAATATAAACATTTTGTTACACATTATCAAAGATTACACCCTCTGTTTTGTTTACATCTTAAATTTACCACATGGCAGAACTACTTTCAATAATGGCTAAGTCCTAGCTAATTATGAATAATAGCCGAGTTGTAATGTTTTAAAAACATCATCCAAATATTATAAAATTTTCAGACAGGGCTCATCAATACTATTACTGTTAAATATTCTTTTATGGACTTGTCCATCATAAATTTTGGAGATATCAAGACTATCAAAACAAACAAGACCACAGAAGTCCCCGACATTATAATCTTGGAGTAACATGTCACAAAAGTCAAAATATTACATACTTTTTTCCCAGCAAAAACTTAGCTAATCTCAATGAATAAGCAACAAATTACCAAGGTGCATAATTCACATAATGGTTAATTTTCTTGGCAAGAATTAATCCTGATTTTCAATAAATTTGTATCAAAATACTAATTTTGGAGCTACAAGTGCAATGCTGTTACAGGGATTTTTGCCAGGATTTTGGAATCACGACCCATACCCGTGGAATTGGGAATTTCAGTGTTTTGTTAAAAATTGGAAAAAAATGCATGACTGAAATTTTGAAGCGATTAAATGGATGCAAACAATTACTGTCTATGATGGCATCTTCAAAGATTTGTGAAGAAGCCCTTTTTAGATTTTAAGATTTTAGAATTTTTATTCAATATACATGTATTTATTTTGTAACTTTCAATTGGGAATTTTTTCCTGTGGATTGGGAAAATAGTATACTATTTTCAGTTTGGAATATGACCCACTAACGGCTGTAAAATAAGCCAAAAAATATCCCTGTTGTTATGCATGTATAAAATTGCTATTTGATCCTGTTAAACAACCAATGGACATATTACTACTATGTATCAAAATAGCCAAGTCAGTTTTTCAACATGACCAAGGAAATTGGGAAGAGACCTAAGTCTTTCATTTTTGAAAATTCAAGCTCTGTCAATACTTATTAGGTAACTTGGGAAAAAGTGGAGTGATGTTTAAACAATAACCAAAAAAGGACATATTTCTTTAGAACTAAATCACTCCCTACATTACAACAGTTTCTTATAAAGAAAATGTTGCTACCTATCTCTCTAGAACTGCCTTGAAGAGGTCAAACAACTTCCTCAGGATGTGTTTAAAATTGATCTTCATTAGAACATCCAGATCTTGAGCGGTCATTGAAATTCTCAAGCCTACACAAATCATTCTTTATACTGGTGAATTTTATTGATAAAATTAGTAAAAAATTAACTAAAGTTTTTGTTTTGTTTTTGTTTTTTCTCAACCAGGAAGCTTTCCATTATCAGCCTCATTTATGTTAGGTCAAAGCCATGAAAAGGCTTTAATTGAATTAACATCCAAGTAAGGGTTATGGACCTTTGAAAAAAAGATCATATCAATGAAAATCCCATAGACATGTATTAAATTATAAGTGAATAAAATAAATTCAATAGTTTTGAAGATTTATGTTGCAAGCTATACTTTTACAAGGAATTAACCATATATTACCTTGTGAACAGTATAACTGTCACTTAAGCATTTTCTTCTTAAATAGAGGTTATTTATCAACACTACTCAAGTCCATAGCTTTTATAGTTTAGGAGAAATGGCCACGGACAAAAATAAAGTATGAAAATTAACGAAGGGCAATAACTTACAAGAACGGGTTGAACCGAGTGATGCTCCCAGAGAAGGTTTTGGACACAGGAAAGTATAAAAAAATGAACAAAGGCCAAAAACCCAAAAATTAGGCAAGGAAAGTATAAAAAAATGAACAAAGGCCAAAAACCCAAAAATTAGGCAAGGCAGAGTTATGTTTTTTTTTGCACTGCACTTCTATTCAATGAGATCTATCTATCTATAAAGTTTCCTGATGATATCTCTTATAGTTTCAGAGTTATGTCCCAGGTAAAATTCAAAGTGTAAAAATGAACAAAGGGCAATAACTCCAAAATTAGACAAGGCTTTGTTAAAGTTCTTTAAGCATTGCAGTTCTATCCAATGATATCTATTTACCTACAAAGTTTCATGTTGGTATCTCTTATAGTTTTAGAGACATGTCCCTGACAAAAGTCAAAAAGTAAATATAAACAAAGGGCAACAACTTCAAAATAAGGCAAGGCAGAGTTATGATTCTTTAGCACTGCACTTCGACCCAATGAGACCTATCTATCTACAAAGTTTCATGTTGATATCTCTTATAATTTTAGATTAATGTCCAGGTCAAAGTTCAAAGTGTCAAAATTAACAAAGGGCAATAACTCAAAAATTAGGCATGACAGAGTTACGGTTCTTGTGCACTGCAAACCTACTTAATGAGATCTATCTACCTACAAAGTTTCATGTCGATAACTCTTATAGTTTTAGAGTTATGTCCCGGACAAAGTTCAAAGAGTAAAAATAAACAAAGGGCAATAATTCAAAAATTAGGCAAGGCAGAGTTACGGTTCTTGTGCACTGCACACCTACTTAATGAGATCTTTCTACCTACTAAGTTTCATGTTGATACCTTTTATACTTTTAGAGTTATGTCCCGGACAAAGTTCAAAGTGTAAAAATAAACAAAGGGGAATAATTCAAAAATTAGGCAAGGCAGAGTTATGGTTCTTGTGCACTGCACACCTACTCAATGAGATCTATCTACCTACAAAGTTTCATGTTGATACTTCTTGTTGTTTCAAAGTAATGTCCCGGACAAGAAAAGCGGACGGACGGACGGATGTACTCACAAATATGGTACTTATGTGACTTTTCCTTTGATCTTTTTGGCCATTTTTAGTCACACAATGCTTAAAAAAAAACACAATAAAAAAGGAATGAAAAGGAAACAAAAGAATTTACTGTTTCCCCTTTTTTCCCCAATCACACAAGTACCCCGGGTTTTACGGCGGACAGACTACAAGGGGGCGCATATGTCCCCCAAAATTTTTCGGGGAGCATAAAAAATTAAGAAGTGCAGAGTAATGATTCTTGTTCACTGCACTTCCGGTCATTGAAAGAAGCATGCATACCAAGTTTGGAGTCAATCTCACTTATAATGACTGAGTTATGCTCCTCACAAGCGTAAGGGGAACGCCACCTCCAACACCGACAACAATGCTGCCGGCAAAAGTAACCCCTATATTTCAACTTTTCAAGGCAACACAAAAAGGCCATAATTCTGTCAAAGTCCATGCTAGAGTTATGGGTCTTGGAAAGGGACCTGACAGATATAATGTTGTACTAGAAATTGTCCATAAAACTTAAACCAAACTGATAAGCCTATGTGACACCAACACTATTCTATGAATACAGGTAGTTGAGCTAAAAGATTTTTTTTTAACACTGAACTTCCTATCACTTATCTCTATATGATATCTGTGTGAAGCTTCAATGCGATATCATTTGCAGTCTAAAAGTTACATGTACATTGACAAAAATCATTAAAAAAGAATTATAAAGGGAGATAATTTAACAAGTAAGTCATGTAGAGTTTTATTGTTATACCTCTCACTTGTAAATATTCCGTGAGATATTGTTGATAATAAAGCAGTTATACTCAGAAAAATCATAATAAACTTATAAATAAGGAATATCCTCAATATAGTTAAAATATTTAGTGAGGTTCTTTGACACTGCACTTTCACTCATTGGTCTCTATAACATGAAGTTATATTCATATTTTTTTAATACTTTTTAAGGACAAGAATGTGATGGGCTCACAAGGCAGTAACTATACGCTCTCCCTTTGGGGTGAGCATATAAATCTGAAAAGCCTTTCCACTTAACACACTGAGTAAAGAGAACATAAAAATATCAAAATGAATTTACTTACTGGTACCTGAATACTGGCAGGAAGTTCTACCCCTTTCTCTCGTAGGACATTGTTAATAAATTCTTGACCTTTAACCTGTACCACGAAGGGGCATTTTGGGAACCAGCGTGCATGCTCTTCCCAGGGTTCATCACCTGTTTCCCAGTTCCTCAAGCCACCATCGCAGTAAAAGCATTTCACATTGTCATTGAAACCTAAAAAAAAACATTACAGTGCAAAATCTGTTAACACCTTTAAAAGCAATCAAGCAAAGCAACAAAAAGCTAAGCCCCACTGCATATCTACCTAGCAATATTATCCAATTACTTTACCCTTATACTTATACTATTGGATGACCAATTCAGACTCAGTATTTGATATTTAAGTTCTGGATGGATCTTAATCTTAAGTACATGTAGGGCATGTCAATTTTTGTTTGTTTGTTTGTTTTATTTTACGCCTTTTCCCAACAGTATTTCAGTCATATAGGCGGGTAGTTTCCTAACCATCATTCCTGGAGAGTTACACCAGTACTAGACTACCTTCCTCCGCGCTAAACTACCAAAGCAACTCCCGGGGATCCAACCCACGCCAGAGAGGTAACTGGATTAGAAGTCATCGACTCTAACCCCTCGACCACAGAGGCGGTTACAATTAGCCATTTAGCAAGTACAATTTATATGCATAACTAATTAATCTTATAATAGGGAACAAGTCCATTTACCGCAGCGGCACCCAACTTATGAAATATAAAAAACATTCTATTACAGTATTATTGTAACACAATTTTACACATGATTGTACTTACCAGCATACCAGAAGCCTGCTTCTGCTAATAGTTGTGGAGTTTGGTGTTTATATGGAGGCCAGCCCTGAAACGATAACAGCCTTTGAGACTCTATAGCATAATGTTGATTCTTTGGTCTGTCTGTCACTATACCAAGATTCTCCATGTTACCCAAAGAATCTGCAACATTTGTTCCTGCATTTAATCCTGCAGCTCCTTGTGTTGACCCAGCAGATGTTGAAGTTGGACTCTGATCTAAGGGAAGAGGAACGTTTCCCATCTTCATTCCAAGAACAATTGGACATCTCGGGAAATGTTTCCTGTGCTCAATGTGTGGGCGGTCCCCTTCCTCCCAGTTGCGTAGAACTCCTTTACAGAAAATACATTGCACCCTATCTCCCGACCCTGTGTAATAGAAACCACTTTTCGCAAGCTCTGCTGCAGGCACACATGCATTACTAGGCCAAGTATTGAATGTTTCCAGTCTGTTTCTCTCAAACCTAAGAGGCCCAATACCCTCCCCTGTAGGAGGTGGTATATCATAACCTCTCTGTGGGGTCACGTTGGATTCACTACCCCTTTTACTACTACTGCTTCCTTTAGTCCCCTTAAAGAATTTTTTGTCTTTCTTTTCTTTTTGCTTTTTCAATTGCTTCTCCTTCTTTTTGTCACTTTTTGACTTACTTTCATTTTTACTTCTGCCTGTATCATGCAATACTCCTGCTGAATTATCCAGCATCATTGCTGAATCAGCCAAATTCTCATTTCCTCTTGGAGCTGTGTCAATTGTAGATGATGATCTGCTTTCAGGCAATGAACTACTTTTCAAACCACTAACAGTTGAGTCCTGAAGAGTCCCTAATGATCTTGATCTTGATACATTAGCTTCTGGGCTCTCTGAACTTCTTTCATCCGGTTCGCTCTGATCTTCCTGACTTCTTGCTTCAGTCACATTGTCGGCTTCATTTTCTACTGCGATTTCAGTCTCATTTTCTACTGCTTCCCTTCTTTCCTCAATCACACTATTGAGTCTTCTTATAAGACTAGAGTCTTCATGATCTGAATCAGGCTTACTTATAGGAACATTAACTTCACTTTCATTCCCAGTTAAATATGGACAATCAGGATTCAGTAGTCTATGTATTTCATTAGGATCATCTTCCGCTTGCCAATCCGACTTCACAGTCCCACACCGGAAACATTTCACCTCATCTCCATTATTGTTATAATAGAAACCAGCTTTAGCAAGTTTTATGGGAAAAACAGGACACTCTTGTGGCCAGTTCTGGAAGCTTAAAAGCCTGCGAAACTCAAACTTTTTATCTTCATTGTCTTTAAATGGTTGTTCACTAGCGCATCTTTTAAAGTACTCATCCATATTTAACTTGGTACATAAATTTTCGAATATTTAGTTTAATTTGCTGATACATTGAATAAATACAATGTATGCATTGAATAAATACAATGTATGTGTCACAAAAAAAACATTTATAAACTTACAGTAAACATATCTCACAAATCTTTTGAAATTGGTCCAGATACGACATTCCAAAGCAACTTGCCTTCCGCACAGATTTCCTGTGTTTTCCCGTTGTTCTTATCAATATTTTGGAAAGTGACCATTTTGAAATATCCTTTTCAAAATTGAAATAGTGAATAAGAATGTAACCAATAAGTTGAACAATCAATTCACCAAATTTGTTCAAAGTAATCTCACAATAAAGGAATGAAAATATCCCAGAAACTACTTTTTTCTCTGTCCTAGGTATATCATTTTCTCTCCGAAGCAGGATCGAACCCAGAAATCCAACGGCTAGGTCTCGTACAGTTTTGCTATGTAGATTATTGTACTCTGGATTAAATGAAGAATTTGTCTCACTAATTCTACCTAAAGATGGTGATCGGCAACATGTAACACTTTGTTGATAAACAGGAATATTCAAAGGTTTATTTTTCACATCTTGTATTTCACTCCATGGAACTGTCATTTTATCGCATTTTGTGAACTTAATTCTAAATTTCTGAATCTTGTAATATTTTAATAACACTATTAAAACACTTGTATCTATCCAACTTTTGAATGTGTGTGCCTAAATCTCTTTGTGATTTTATCTGCAATTGTAAAATATTAACATGTTTTATTATATATCCAATCATATCTTTTCAATGTACAATGTTTAAGTAAACTTAGATAGATATATACTTTACAATGTATATTTTTAAGTACAAACACCTTAATTAAAGAACATGGATTTCCATAGATTGTGTGACAAGCCAAATATTGATGTGTAAGAATCATTCTTTTGGTGGGTGTGAGTATTAAAATATAGTTTTACAGGGTGTCCGTTTGACCCTTGAAATGACTCTTTGACCCTCCAAATTTCCAAAAGGCCTGATTTGACCCTCAGGATTTTAACTTGGGGGTCAAAGTTTGTTAAAATCATGGGGATTTGGCCTTGTAGTCGGTAAAACTTAGTCAAAATGACCCTCAGGATTTCATGGCTAGTGAACACCCTGGTTTTAAGTATAGTATGACCCGCAGGTACCTTGTCCTTGCCTATCCCGGTGTAATCTGAAAATGTGTTTCTTTACACACTAAACGCCACCAAATGACTGTTCCCAACATTAAAGTAAAAATGAAGTGCTGCTTTTTTGAATTTGGATAAATTTTAAAAATTGTCAGAAATATTTTCATTTCAAATAAATTTCTGTCATTGATAGGAAAATCCAAAGCTGCCCCACGTGTGTTGTGTGTTGAAAATACTTCTTTATTTTCAGTGTCTATTCTAGGACGCGCGATTGCGCGATTCACGCTAGTATTTCAGAGATCGCGCACAATTCAAAATCATGTGCGTGAAAATCGCGCATCTATAAAAAAAGTAAAAAAAACGTAAAACTTCCATCCCACATTATATTTGGTTGTTTTGTTTACATTTACACCGAAAACCGAAGGGAGGTAACTGTAAGCTATTATAATAATTAAGTACCGTATGGTATTGGTTACGCGAGTTGACGGAAATTAAACGGAATGTTTCCGTATCGACCGGAACTGGTGTGCTAGGTCTGACAGTTGGGCGCCATTTTAGTGTAGTAAATAATCAAGAAAAATGAGGCAATTCCTAGCTTGGCTACGATCTAGACGTGAAAGATAGGCCGATTACTTGTATTGCCAATCCCTTTATAAATCAATCGCGACAGTTCTGTAATAATATGTTTTCGTTTAAAAATTAAGGGGGGACAACTTCTGCTGCCTTAAATAAATATTATTGTTTTAATTATTTCATCGTTTGAACGCCTCAGTGTAAACTTAATGCAGATGACTTAACATTGGCAGTTTATATTGGCACCCCTTGATTTTGAAAATCGCCCCCTTTTTTGAAATAGAGGGGGGAAAATCACCCCTATTTTTCAATTCCTAGAATAGACACTGTATTTTATCCAATATTTACCAGTTAAACTGATAATTTCATGTTCTGAAAAATGTAGGTCATCTGAGGAAAATGTACTGTAGGGACCTCATATTCTGTAGAAAATAATTTCTACTTAAGCCAGAAAGGGCCATCAATTTACCGAATTGGCTATCTATTAACACTTCAGGAACAAAATATCCCAACACTTGAGTGTATACAATGGCACAGTCTAAACGCTCACAATAATTATAGAGAAAGAGCGAAACACGGACGATATGAATAGCAGATGGTTAATTTGGCGATGGTAGCTTGATAATAATTGGATATACAATGGCACGTGTTTTAATTTACAATTAAAATCCGTGATAATGGAAATCTGATAAATTTAGTTAATAGTGCTTTGAAAGAATTAAAAAAGGATTGAATTTTATATGTCACTTTTATTACGTTTATTATAGATACATTTATATTTTTATATGATAATTCATGTTTTGTTACTCCATTATCCTTCAGAAATAACTTTTCTTTCGTATAGATATTGCAAATAAATGGTAAGGTAGTTAGACTTTTAACGTCTTCATCTAAAACTATTCTTACGTGCATATACTGTATAGGACACTCGCGGACGATAAAGAAAGTAAACGGACAAAAAAAGCCATAAAGTAAAATAACACTGGCGATACAGTGTAAATAAATCTATTAGAAACGAAAGTATAATTAAATAACTAACATTTATATTTTACATTTTATTTTGCTGAACAAACATATATATCTTGTAAAAACGTCTGTAATGACTCATTTAGTGTTTTCAAAATGCTGGGATTTTCAACATAAAGACTAAGATGTATTAATGTCTCTCAAGTGTTGGGATTTTAACATGTAGACAAGATAATTTCTATAATGACCATCAAATGTTGGGATTTCAACATTGTAGAACAAAGAAATATGTATAATGTCTCTCAGTTTTTAAGATTTAAACATATTGAAATGATATTAATCAGTGATGAGGTTCTCTGAAAGTGTTGGGATTTTCAACATATAGAAAAGCACTATTTGTATAAAACAAGATATATTAGAATATCTCTCAATGTTTGGGATTTTAACGTCTAGTAGACATGATATTTCTATAATTTCCCTCAAGTTTTTAGGGGAAAATTTCAACATTTTTAGGGAAAAAAAGATTTTTTTGTATTTTTTTTTGTTTTTTTTCTTTTTAAGTTTTTTTGGGAATTTTTAACAAAAGGGGAACAAATATATGTAATTAAAGTTTTCTCAATGTTGGGAAATTTTAAAAACATACAATGCTATTTTATTAAAGTCTATCCAAAAATTTTGCCCAAAATTTTAACGGGAACCGGAATGAATTTTTTTTATAATTGTTCCCCTCCCGTGTTTGGTTTTTCCATCATTCATTAAACGGAAAAAATAATTTTTAAATAGGTCCTCAAAAGTGTTGGGATTTTAAAATGTTGGTTTGACAAATAAATTTTTAACCCAAATTTTTAAACCCCCTCAAAGGGGGTTTGGGATTTTCCCAAAAAAATAGTTAATTTTATAAAATTTACTGTATTATTTTTTTCTTTAAAGTGTTTTTATTTTTTTAACATATTTAAACAAGGGCCAAAATGTATTAAAAGGTTTTTTCAAGTTGTTTTTGGGCAATTTTTTAAAGTTAGAAAAAAAATCTTTTCAATAAATTGACCCCTCCCAAGGTTGGGGGGTTTTTTAACATGTAAGTCAAAAAAAATATTTTAAAAAACGGGTTTTTAAAAAAGAAAAAATTTTCAAAATTTTGGGGATTTTTGACATTAAGGGCCAAAATAAAAGGTATTTTAATCTTCCTTAAAGGGGTTTGGGGAAATTTTAACATTTTAAAAAGATTTTTTTAAATTTTTTTATTTCATTTCAATTTGGTTTTTTGGGGGTTTAAACAAACTAGGAAAATTTTATAAAACCCTTATTTAAAGTCCCCAAGGGGTTTGGGTTTTTAACAATTAAAAAAAACAAGGGAAAAAAAATTACAAATTTTTTTTCTAAGGTGTTTGGAATTTTTTAATGTGTATGAAACCAAAAATTATATTTTTAAATTTAAAAAATTTAAGTGTGAAGGGTTTCAACCCTAAAACAAGGAAGGGGATGTATTTTTTCTTTAAGGTTGGGTTTTTGCGGGAAAAATTTTAAGGGTCGACATTTTTAATTAAAATTAATATAATGTTCCCCAAAAGTGTTTTGGAAAAAAAATTTTAAACAATTTTTAAACAAACAAAAATAATAATTTTAATTGGGGTCTTTAAAATTGGGGTTTGGGGATTTTTCAACAATAGAACGCTTTTTTATGTTTTTTTTATGTATACCAAGTTTGGGCATTTTTTAAAAAGTTACCCCAAATTTTTTTTATTTAAAAAAGACCCTTAAAAATGTTTGGGTGATTTCTTCAACATATTTGAACAAAAATATTAAAAGTTTTAATTTTTAATTATCTTCTTAAAAAATGTTTGGCCCCCTTTTTCAAAAACAAAAGGAAAAAACAACGGAAAAATATGTTTTAATAAAGTCCCCTTTTTTAAAAATTGTTTTTGGGAATTTTCAACAACAAAAAAAACCCTGATATAATTGGTTTTTTTTTCCGGGGGTATTTAAAGGGCTTTTTTCCCAAAAAATTTTAACGGGGTTTCCCCCGGACAAATTTTTTATTTCTTATTTTTAAAGGGGCCCTCAAATTTTTTTGGGAAAATTTCAACAAAAAAAAAAACAAGATATATGTTTTTATTCTAAAGGGGAAGTTTTTTGGATTTTAAACCCTCTAAGGGCAAATTTTAAAAATTTCTGATAATTTTTCCCCCCCTCAAAGGGTTTGGGGGCAAATTCCAAACATATAAAACAAGAATTTGTAATTTAAACCAAAGGGTTAAATTAAATTTTTTCTCTCAAGGGGGTTTGGGGAAATTTTTTAAAGTGTTTGACAAACTATAATTTTTTTATAAAGACCCCCAAATTTGGGAAATTTTAACATAATTTGAAAAAAAATTATTTTTTAAATAAACCCAAATATAAAAGTATTTTATCTCTAAATTTTGGGGTTTAAACCAAATGTATGTGTTTTATAATGTTTAAAAAAGGTTTTGGGGGGCAAAAAAATTTGACAAAGATGTTTTTATTTAGGGGTCTCAAAAATTTTTGGGGTTTTTAACCCTTTATAAAGACAAATTATATTTTATATAATTTTTCCTCTAAAAGTGTTGGGAATTTTCAAACACAAAACAATTATAGTTATTTTAACCCTCTTTTTTCAAAAGTTTTGGGGTTTTTTTAAATTCCAGACAAGCATTTTTTTTCTTTAATTTCCCCAAGGTGTTGGGGGAATTTTAAAAAATATTTTAAAAAAAGATATTTTGATTTTATGTCTCTCAAGTTTTGGATTTATCACGTTGAAGACATGCCATATTTCTATAATGTCCCTCAAGTGTTGGGATTTCAACAAGTAGACAAGATGTATGTATTTATTATTTCTCTCAAGTTTTGGCATTTTAAACATAATAAAGGACAGATATATATAGATAATTCTTTTCAAGTGTATGAAAGATTCAACACATTACACATTTATATGTTATTACATCTATCAAAGTCTTGGGATTTTACGTCCAGACAAAGATATTTCTATTAACGTCCCTCAAGTGTTGGGATTCTTCAACATATAAACAAATATATGTTTATGTCTCTTCAAGTGTTGGGATTTTTCTAACACATCAAGACAAATTTATGGTATTATGTCTCTCAAGTGTTGGGAATTATTTTAACGTGTAGACAAGATATTTCTTTAATGACCCTCAAATGTTGGGGGATTTCAACATTTAAACAAAATATATGTATTATGTCTCCTAAGTATTGGGATTTTAACGTGAAGACATGCTATTTCTTTAATGTCCCTCCAACATGTTTGGGGATTTCAACATATAAACAAGATATATGTAGTATGTCTCTCAAGTGTTTGGGATTTTTAATGTGTAGACAAGATTTTTCTATAATGACCCTCAAGTGTTGGGATTTCAACGTCTAGACAAGATATATGTATTATGTCTCTGAAGTGTTTGGATTTCAACATTTAGACACGGATTTATGTATTATGTATTTCAAGTGTTGGGGTTTTAACGTCTAACAGGACATTTCTATAATGACCCTCAAGTGTTGGGGATTTCCAAATGTATACAAGAATATATGTATAATGAGTCTCATATGTTGATTTCAATCATTAGACAATATATATGTATTATGTCTCTCAAGTGTTGGGATTTTAACGTATAAACAAGATATTTCTATAATGGACACTCAAGGGTTGGGATTTCCAACCACTTGAGGGTCATTATTACAAATATCTTGTCTAGAAATCCCAACACGTAAAAGACATAATACATATATCTTGTATAATTATATATTAAAATCCCAACACTTGAGCGGGTCATAACACAAATATCTTATCTAGACGTTAAAATCCCAACACTTTGAGAGACATAAGAAATATATCTTGTCTATGTGTTGAAATAACAACATTTGAGAGACATGTACACATATATTTTGTCTTTATGTTGAAATAAAATACATATATATATTGTCTAGACATTGAAATGCAACCATTGGAGAGACCATTTATACATATATCTTGTCTATATAATTGAAATCCCAACACTTGAGTTGTCCATCATACAAATATCTTGGTTAGACGTTAAAAATCCCAACACTTGAGAGTCATCATACATAATAACTTGGGTCTATATGTTAAAATCCAAACACATTGGCAGACATTTTAAGGTATATCTTGTCCAGATATATATTAAATCCCATCACTTTAAAAGACATGTCAAGAGGTAGTGTCCTGTGATCAAGGTCAAGGTCCCACTGTTTACTAAAATTAGAAATTCAGTTTCCGCTCAATAGTTTGAGTTTGCTTTGGCTATTGGACGCCTTAAATTTGGTGTTTATGTAGCTTATATCAAGAGACAGCGTGGGATTAATACGCAATTGTGTCTGTGATCAAGGTCAAGGTCACTGTTTCTAAAAATAGAAATTCAGTTTCAGTTTAATAACTTGAGTTTGGGTTTTGCCTATTTACACCAAACTTGATGAATGGGTAGCTCACCAAGATAGAGCTTTGGATGCTACACAGGTGTCGTTAATGTATTTCACGTAATAACTAGAGTTTGCTTTGACCTTTTGACAACCAAAGTTGCTGTGTGGCAGCTTTTGGAATTGTCACTTCGATATCTGGGAGCAACGGGTCAATGTCATTTGCTTACAATAGAATTTTCAAGCGTCTTCTCAATACCTTCAGTGCACTTCGAAACCTATTGATTACTGTCACATCAAAAATTTGGTCGTTGAAAACCTGGTTTTCGTCGCGTTGCGGCGCTTCTTGTTTATATGTTGAAATCCCCAACACTTGAGGGTCATTTGCAAATATCTTGTGAGAACGTTGAAAATCCCAACACTTGAGAGACATAAATACCAATATATTGTCTATATGTTTTAATCCCAACACTTGAGAGTCATTATTCAAATATCTTGTCTAGACATTAAAAAATCATAACACTTGAGAGATATAATACATTATATCTTGTTTATATGTTTTGAAATCCCAATACTTGAGGGACATAATACAAATATCTTATCCAGATGTTAAAATTCCAACACTTGAGAGACATAATACATATATCTTGTCTATGTGTTGAAATAACAACATTTGAGAGACATAAAACAAATATTTTTGTCTTAATGTTGAAATCCCAACACTGAAGAGGCAAATACAGTAATATATGTCTAGAACATTAAAATCCAACCATTATAGAGACATAATTACATATATCTTTGCCTATATAATGAAATATTGAAGGGTCATCATACAAAATATCTTGCCCAGACATTTTAAAATCCCAACAGTCATAATATAATATCTTGTCTAAATGTTAAAAATCCCAACACTTGGGAGACATTTTCTATATATCTTGTCCAGACCTTAAAATCGCAACCCCATTAAGAGACATTATATACCAAATATCTTGTCTTGACATTTAAAATCCCCAACACTTGAGCGACATAATACATATTTCTTGTCTATATCCTTGAAATAACAACATTTGAGAGACAAATAACATATATTTTTGGTCTTCATGTTGAATTGACATAATATATATATTTTGCCTTTATGTTTGATATCCCAACACTATAGAGGCAAAAAAATATATATAATCTCTAGACATTAAAAATCGAACCATTTGAGAAACATTATACATATATATATTGTCTATATATACATGTAATGAATTCCCATTACTGTAGGGTCATCATACAAATATCTAGCCTAGAGGTTAAAATCCCAAACACTTGAGAGACATTTTTAATATATCTTGTCCAGACCTTAAAATTTCAACACTTGAGACACATCATACCAATATCTTGTCTAAGAAATTAAATCACTTGAGACACTTTACATATCTCCTATCTATATGTTGAAATTCCAACATTTTAAAGACATTAAAATTTATATCTTTTTTATATGTGGAAAACCCAACACTTTGAGGGTCATTATGCAAATTATCTTGTTAAGACGTGTTGAAAAACCCCAACACTTTAGAGGACATAATACATATATCTTATCTAGACATTGAAATTCCAAACATTGAGAGTCATTATTACATATATCTTGTCTAGATGTTTAAAATCCAAACTCTTGAGAGAAAATAAAAATATATTTGTCTATATGTTGAAATCCCAACACTTGAGGGTCAAATAAAAAATACCTTGTGTAGACTTTTAAATCCCAACACTTGAGAGACATAAAACATATATCTTGTCTAATGTTGAAATGCCAACACTTTGAGGGTCATAATACAAAATCTTGTCAAGACGTTTAAATCCCAAACTTGAGAGACATAAAACATATATCTTTGTATATATGTTGAAATCCCAACACTTGTGAACCATGTATACAAATATCTTGTCTAGACATTAAAATCATAACACTACATACATGGTATATCATGTCTATATGTTGATCCCAACACTAGACAATTAATTTGACTAGAGGTCAAAAATCCCAACACTTGAGAGTCATAATACATATATCTTGTTTATATGGAAAAAGCCAAACACTTGGGAGACGTTTTAAATATATATTGTCCAGACATTAAAATCCCAACACTTGAGAGACATTATACTAATATCTTGTCTAGACATTAAAATCCCAACACTTGAGACACATTATACTAATATCTTGTCTAGACATTAAAATTCCAACACTTGAGAGACATAATACATATATTCCATCTATATGTTGAAATTCCAACACTTTAGAGATATAATATTTATATCTTTTTTATTTGTTGAAATCCCAACACTTGAGGGTCATTATGCATATATTTTGTTTAGACGTTAAAATCCCAAGACTTGAGAGACGTAATACATTTATATTGTCTAAATGTTGCAATCCCAACACTTGAGGGTCAATATAAAAATATCTTGTGTAGACGTTTAAATCCCAATACTTGAGAGACATAAAACATATATCTTGTCTATATGTTGATTCTCAATACTTGAGAGACACAGAACATTAATCTTGTCTATATGTTGAAATCCCAACACTTGAGGGTCAATATAAAAATATCTTGTGTAGACGTTAAAATCCCAACACTTGAGAGACATAATACATGTATATCATATAGGCATTGAAATCCAACGATTTGAGAATTATTAAACATTTATCTTGTCTATATGTTGAAATCCCAACACTTGAGGGTCAATATACAAATATCTTGTGTAGACGTTTCAATCCCGACATTTGAGAGACATAAAACAAATATATTGTCTATATGTTTTAAATCCCAAACACTTGAGAGTCATTATACAAAATAGCTTGTCTAGACATTTAAATTCATACCACTTGAGAGACATAATACATATATCTTGTCTACATGTTGATTCCCAACACTAGACAAATATCTTGTCTAGATGTCAAAATCCCAACACTTGAGAGTCATAATACATATATCTTTGTCTATATGTTTAAATCCAAACACTTGGGAGGCATTTTAAATATATCTTGTCCAGACATTAAAAATCCGAACACTTGAGAGACATTACTTATACCAATATCTTGTCTAGACATTAAAATCCCAACACTTGAGAGACATAATACATATATTCCTTCTATATGTTGAAATTCCAACTCTTTAGAGATATAATATTTACATCTTTTTTATTTGGTCAATATAAAAATATCTTGTGTAGACGTTTAAATCCCAATACTTGAGAGACATAAAACATATATCTTGTCTATATGTTGATTCCCAATACTTGAGAGACATAGTCCATTAATCTTGTCTATATGTTGAAATCCCAACACTTGAGGGTCAATATAAAAATATCTTGTGTAGACGTTTAAATCCCAACACTTGAGAGACATAATACATTTATATTATATAGACATTGAAATCCAACGATTTGAGAATTATTAATACATTGTCTGGTCTATATGTTGAAATCCCAACACTTGAGGGTCAATATACAAATATCTTGTGTAGACATTTAAATCCCAACACTTGAGGGCTATTATACAAATATTTTGTCTAGACATTAAAATCCAACGCTTTGAGGTACATAATACATAGATCATGTCTATATGTTGAAAATCTCAACACTTGAGAGTCATAATACATATATTCTGTCGATATGGCGAAATCCTAACACTTGAGAGTGATAAAAATATCTACTTTGTTTTTATAATTGAAATAAAAAATTTGAGAGTCATAATACATTTACTAGCTAGTATGTTCTCGGTTCAGAACTGATCACTATTAAGGGGAATTGGTGTGATATGCGGCCGGATAGCTCAGTCGGTAGAGCCGCGATACGGTATTCCCGAGGTTTTTTGGGTTCGTGTCCCGGCCAGACTGCACATTTTCCTCTCCTTGTGACATTTGGGGCCCAACAGGGATACCGTGATGGTATAAACTCCGAGTTTTAATTTCACATTGTTGTCTGTACCCATTTCAATATAGCGGAGGAGTATAAAAAATGTGCAGGCTGATCGGGACTCGAACCCCGGGACCTCGGAATACCGTACCGCGGCTTTACCGATTGAGCTATCCATCCGCTTACCCAATATCTCCCCTAAATAGTGAACAGTTCTGAACCGTGACAAGTATATATATATACATGTCAAAAATTGGAATCATTTCTATTTAATATGTCTGTGTTTTCTTTAAATAATATAAAAAAACAATATACTTTATAAATTATTTTTACGTCACAAAACCTTTCGTATGATTAAAAGTTGAACATAATGGCCATTCTGTTGAAACAAATTTAAGGGATTAAAACCGATTCCGGTAACTCTCATCGCGCAATATAATGTCTGCTTTCATTTTCCATGTATAATAATGCTATTTTTAAAATCACAATGATTATCATAATAATCTAATATCATATACATAGTTAAAAGCAATGTTTTTGCGGAGCTTTCCCTTTGCTGTCTTTGCAGTATTATTTGCACTTGTTGCATAAATATTTTATGTTTAAAAATGAACATACTAATAGAATGTATGAGGTTACGGGAAATCCGTGATGAGGTCCAACTTCGTGAATTTTAAATAATGATACTTCTAAAATGTAAAAAATAATTTATTAGCATATAGTTATAAGCATAGTTATTGCTGCAATTTAATGTATTAGGTAAGATTTATAAAGCAATATGGCGCGTTGTCGTGAATTGTTTATTTATGTTGTAATATAAGTAAATAAAGCAGATTCTACATCTCCCGAAAAAAATATAGTAGAAAAAATGCTTTTTTAAAATTTCCTTCTTATTTTATATTGAGCATCAAATTCAGCGTGCGAGAAAACTGCTGACCAGTTAAACATATAATATAAAACTACTGCCCCAGTTAAACATATGGTAGAATCTGCTGACCAATTTAAACTTATTATAAAAAGTGCTAACCAGTTAGATATATAAAATATATTATATTTTTTCCCGCAGTTTCCATTTAACTGGCCAGCAGTTTCCTATTTACTCTCTATCGTCAGCTAATTCGTCAGCGGTTTAGTTTACAGCGGTATTTCCTCAAGTGTTGAGATTTTATCACGCGTATGTTTACCTCAACTGTTAGAGTATAGTCAGACCCTCAATTTACATACCGCGGTACCATATAGTGCTCTCCATTTAAGCTCCCAATCAAAACATGGATGAATGATCATAGATGCTTCTAATTTAAATCATTGAGTTATTCTGTGAATGGCGTGTGTATTTTAAAGTCAAGATGCGACAGTTAAACACAATTTAACAAAATAGTAAATAGGATACAGGTTCATCATTCATTTATTTGTACAATTTGCTGGAAATAATAAGAACAATGGTAGGCCCACCATAGGGGACCATCCTAACTATACGATTTTTGTATCCGAACTACTTGCATACTAGTTTTTTTTGTGTGTTTTTGTTCCCGTATCATTTTATGCCACATTTTTTTCCTTATTATCCGACTACTATAACTATCCGAACAGTACAGATTTAATTACTTATTTTGATTAAACATCTGATATAGACAACAAAAAGTACAATATTTTATTTAGTAGTTTTGTTGAAAATAGCAAAATTTAAATATTTCAATATCAAATACAAGACGTAAGAATATGGATAAATGTACTTGTGAAAAGTTGATCTTTTATTGCATTTTTTTATGCCACCGCAGCATCTGCGATGCGGTGGCATATAGCGATTCACCTGTGTGTGTGTGCGTGTGTGTGTTTGTGTGTGTGTTTGTGTGTGTGTTATATAGATTATATAGTGAACTTAAAAAATCTTCTTGTGAAAAACCACGAGTCCAATTTCAACCAAACTTGGCAGGATTGTTCCTTGGGTGAAGGGCTTCCAAAGTTGTTCAAAGAATTTAATTCCATGCAGAAATCTGGTTGCCATGGCAACCAAAAGGAATTATAAGAATAAATTTAAAAAATCTTCTTGTAAAGACCCAAAAGGCCTAGAGCTTAGATATTTTGCATAAGGTATTGTCTGGTAGACCTCTAACAAGATTGTTCAAATTATAGCCCTGGGGGTCAAAATTGGCCCCGCCCCGGGGGTCAATGATTTTCACTATGTACATATAGTAAAAACTTAAAATACTTCTTGTAAAAACCCAAAGGCCTAGAGCTTAGATATTTTGCATAAGGCATCGTCTGGTAGACCCTTACCAAGATTGTTCAATTATAGCCCTGGGGTCAAAATCGGCCCGCCCCGGGGGTCATTGGTTTTCCTTATATGTATATAGTAAAAACTTCAAAAAAAATTCTTCTAGCAATTGACAAATGCTAGAGGTTAGATATTTTGCATGAAACATTGTGTAGTAAACCTCTAGCAAGATTGTTCAAATTAAAGTCCTAGGGTCAAAATTGCCCCCGCCCTTCGGGTCATTGATTTCAATATATACATATAGTAAAAAATAAATAAATCTTATTGTCTGAAGGTACAAGGCTTAGAGCTTTAATATCATCTAAAGGTACTCTACAAAAGTTATTCAAATTTTGCCTCTTGTGTCAAAATTAGCCCCGCCCCCGGTGGCCATAGGTTTTCCTTATATATATATATATATAGTAAAAACTTAAAAAATCATCTTCTCTAAATTTACAAAGGCTAGAGTTAAGATATTTTGCATGAAACATTGTGTAGTGAACCTCTTGCAAGATTGTTCAAATTATAGCCTGGGGTCAAAATTGGTTCCGCCCCGGGGGTCATTGATTTTCATTATGTACATATAGTGAAAAAATAAAAAGTATTTTTGTCTGAAGGTACAAGGCATAGAGCTTTGATGTTTGATATATAATATCATTTATAGGTCTCTACCAAAGTTGTTCAAAATTTTCCCCTGGTGTCAAAATTGGCCCTGCCCAGGGGCAGTGATTCTCATTATGTACACATAGTAAAAACAGAAAATAAAACAAATGTTTTCTGAATGGGAGAAAGCTAATAGCTTAGATATTTGACTTGAAATGTTGTTTGGTGGACCTGTATCAAAATTGTTTTGAATTAAACCCTTGGGTCAAAATTATGCCTTGCCCAAGGGGACAGTGACCAACTTTCTTGTCCTTTGATGTACAGCAATGACATTTTGACCATGTGCACAGTTTTAGTTGTAAAATTGAACTTTGATATCAGGTGACCTAGATTTTGATGATGTGACCTACTTTCTTGTCCTTTGATGTACAGCTATGAAATTTGAACCATGCGGTGGCATAGCTTTTTCTCAAATGCAATCTTGTTTGCCTTGCAAGAGTTTTGTCCCTTTCATTTAACACCACTAAATGTTTTTTCCTTTATGACAAAAATTTGATGAGGTCTAGAATAAAGGGATTCTCACAGGCGCTAGTCACATAATCAAATAGTTTACATAATCGGCCTATATATGTATATTAAGATATCTTATTATAGTATATAGCCCATATAACACTTTAAAAAGTTTGTTTCAAGCACCTGTGGGATTTCTAACCACGCAACATTTTTTTACATCCCACTCTCAGAGGTCGCTCTAAGAATTAAAATCACAGTACTGCAGAGAACTATATTAGAAAATTGATAAAAGGGATACATGTTCTCTGCCAGCCAGTGTACACCATAAGCTTATTCTCTAATTTGGTATTCAGACTGAATATCAAATAAAAAGTGACATATATGTTATACAATATATATAAATGAAATAAATCAAACCGAGTATGCAATTCTAATTTTAAATTCTGAATTTTGTTTTTACTGCACTCGAGATATCTATCCTTTCCTCGCAGAAGATATGGGAGCTGATTAAAGTTGATACGTATTTCACGGTACCTAGCATTGCTAAACATGCATCTCTCCCTAGACGGCCCTCGGGATGCTTTAAAATAGCAACTGTCTGTGACTATGCTAAAGGGAGCATGAGGGACGCCGCAAAGTCGATCAAACATTATCCGTCTTTCCAGATTCAACCGAGGCTGTAATTTTCAGGCTGTAATTTTCAACTTTCGCATAACACTTGCGGGATCTAAGCTTTCCAGATTTTTTATTCAAAATCTACAAATATTTAAACACATATTGAAATATTACCATTTAGAAAATAGCATGTCCATCCCTACTCCGGAAAAAATGCATATGCATGCAATTCTTTCAATTGTCCGACCTTCAATTACACAAGCACTATATATTTTAGATATCTAGATTTTGCAATATCCCTATACTGTATATGATTCACATGATATTTATGAATTTATAAACTTGAAATGAAATGAACATTCTACTACCTAACTACCAAACTGTCTGCCTGCCTGCCTACCTACCTATGAATACTGCCAATCTCACGAGTGTTATATGTCTTAAATCAATCACATGTTACCATTGCAACTGTATGACTTAAATGTTTCCCGCCAAGCGTAATTCTGCAAGGCGGGAAAAAATAACAACGCATCTTTGGCTCAACCTTGTATTATCTCCTAGCTGCCTAGTTGGTAGTCCAACTAATTGTACTACGTGTAGAGATATTGTGATAATTTCTGTATCCGCAATATGTCCCCTCCAGCGAGATTCTGACCCAGAACAATTATATCTCAGATCTAACTTTGGCACGTCAAAATATTTTCACTACCTAGATGAGTACCTGCCGATGGTTTTGTGGCTTATGTTCCGTTCCGTGAATCAGTGAATGTCGGTCTCCCTTGCTGTTTTTCCTTTATTTTTTTCTTCAAAACTTAGATAATAAAATGCATCTACTATATTTTACAATCGCGAGCAACTCCACGTCTCCTCTCCGTGCGCATCATAATATTTTAAACAAATCTGATAGATATGTAATAAAAACACAATTCATCTTCAATCACTTATTATATGAGATACATGGTTACATAGATGGATTTGTCCTAAAACACAATTATAGTTGTGTAACCCATTGTAACCTTGTGTATCCCTGTACCCCTTGTCGAGACTATGTGAAAAAGAATTGTGTTTTTGTTCATTAAATCAAAACTGAGTCACAATTTCTATGATACTTTACCCAGGGTCTTTTAAATAGACTCTATTTTAAGGACTATACTTTAGCAAAGGTCTAAATCAATCGGGTGCATAGCTCTGTCTTGCAGGAGATATTGAATCATTGATAGCAGGGTCTTTTAATGGTGACCGTAAATTAAGAAAGATATATTCATAAAGATACAGTATCTTTAATGTCTAAAATTTGGAACAGATATACGAGGAAATAAAAAGCATAATGCAAAATAAATAAATAAATAAATAAATAAATAAATAAATAAATAAATAAATAAATAAATAAATAAATAAAAATAATTAATAAATAAATAAACAATATGATGGAGTGAAATTTGTTCCTATTATGTTGGAGACGGGTAAAAGAATTTAAGAAAGACACGTAAGACGTACTGCACGCCTCCAAAATGTATTGAGATTCTAAGAAAAGTATGAAGATTAAAGATTCACGTAATAATTTACATGTTATGTGAGATTAATGACTGAGTTTGCAGTATTTATAAACATATTTCTACCCCGAGTAAGGGTTATATTTAGGCTTATTTTGACATCTTTCTGGCAATTTACATGGAATGTCAGTGATAATCTGAATTAATGTGTATATTACTGTCTTTGTTCACGTAACAATATTTTACTTTTAAATACATTTTCGAAATTTTCAAATATCAAATTTGAAATCAGGAGACATTCTGATTTCAACAGTGGGTTTCAGTGATTATTTATAGATAATTTTTAGTTCAAAAAGACCAAAAATAGAAATTGCATGGGGGTGCAAAAGCTCATCTGTCTTTCCAGACAGATAACAGTCAAACACAAACATTATACATGTATAAAGCCCAAACCTACATCGTAAGTGTAGCAAGAAAAAGAGTTTGAGTGCATTTGAGTTTGATATTTCATTCAACATGAATAAGAGTACAAAAGACCAATTTGAAACCAAATTCTATTTGAAAGACTATGTTGAAACAATGTCGCTCTTTTATTTTAGACAATAATTGCTGTTCTTAAAGATGTTGCATTTTGAAATGGATAAAAATATTAAAAAAGTCTTTAAGATATCATTAGACCATAACATTTTCATGGGTAGTTTTATCACGGTTCTATTTGCAGTATAAACATTGATTTTATTCGTGTAGCCAATAAAGTACATTGTATATCTACAGTATAATTATTCTAATAGCTATGCGCCGACTATTATATACATGTATACGAGTAATAAGAAAATATGCAGGAAAGTTATGCCCTATCTCCATATTTGCACCAATTGTCGTTGCTTGTATCCATGGCTCCTGTTTATCATCGTAAATATCAATTTTATGTTATATTAAATATTTCTTCGCCACTTTTAACCACGGACTTTAATTGGCAATTTAATTGTCAATTACTAAATGTATATACCATTTTTTATGTGAAAATTGTCCTACCCCATATGAATGCATCCTCTTTCTTATAGACATAAGCTTACTAAAGTAATTATCATAGGTTTGGAACTCTTCGCCAACTGAAATATAAATGCCAACATTTTTGAATAGTATGTTTTATTTATATCTAGACCTAATAGGCCTAGGCTGTTTTACAAATCTTTTAATCAGATTAAAGGTGGCCTATTAGATATACATTAAACTATCATCATTTTAATTAACTTCAGGGGCGTAGCTAGGGCTTGAAAAATTATACGCAAAGCGAGGCACGAAGTGGCGAGTGGGGGAGCGTGAGGGAGGGGGTGTCCCCATCCCGCTGGTGGGGGTACGGGGGGTCTCCCCCGGAAATTTTTGAAAAATTAGATGCTAAATCGTGGGCTCTGGCATGTCTTGAAGCACCTTTTGCACGTAAAGCATGAAGCATTTTCAAGTCATTTTTTCTCCATAAATTGATAAACATATAGCTGCTCGTTTTACTTTTTAACTTATTTCATTATAACTTCGAAACAGATTTGTGAAGAAAAAAGGCAGTGTACGCCTTGTAGTTTTCTTATTTTACACGTGCATATAAACAGACACAAATTTTTTTCCATGTGAAGTTTGATTAAGGATGCAGATCATGAAATTGGTTTATGTATGAATGCCCGTTCAATTGTAAAATGCATTTAACCAGATAACAAGTTTTTTTTTAGCATTTCTCATCAAATCAGTTTGGTAAGAACGGCTTTTCTCTCAAGCCTTCAGTCTTATTTATCCAAGTGTATATATTATTTCCAAATGCACAAGAAAAATTATACTCTGAGAACACTTCTATTCCATTGTAAGAAAGTAGGGAAATTACCAGATACAACGATATAGTAAATGGTCTAATGATCACTCCATAGGTCTCCTCAGGCGGTGATGAGAAAGTAACAGACTTACTCATAGATATATTTTGTTGCCCACAAAAAATATGGCCTCAATGATGGCTGCTAACGTCTCCCTGTTCTATTGTACTTTCTGCTGATAGGCCGTCGATCCGAACTCGACCACATTCTGCTCTTCCTTCCAGATGCGTACAAAGTGGTCGGATCTTGTGATGGAATTCATGTGTTCTTTTGAGAGTGTGTGCCCATCAACGACTTTTCTTGCGTTGCTCCAGTCAATCAACGGACGAGCAACAAGCACATTTTCAGCCGCATTAAAGGCAAAACATAGAGCACAAAATACCCCATCAAATAAAGGGATGTACCTTAAGAAGATGGGTGCTTCTCTTGCTCAAACGCAAAGTCTGGCACTTGCCTACTTGTTGCCTTTTTTCGAGTTCTCTGAGAGGTGCAACCAAACCTGTATGTGGCTCGAACCGTTCGGTGAGGACAACATTTTTTTAGAATCTGGCATTCTTAGTCGGCTTCTGATATTAATACTTCCGATATCCAGGAATCGTGCTCCCAGGGAGCTTCTAGCGGTTCTCGAGGGGGAAAGAAGCAGGGGGAGACAAAGAGGAGGAGGTGGACGGAGAAGAAGAAGGGAGAGAAGGAGACGCGACATTGGCATCTGATTTGCTAATCACTGGAGGGTCACATGCCAGGTCTTGTGAATTCTGTTTTGTTTCTGCCTGGTCAGATTCATTATCGACTTGAATGGGGTCCTGTTTGAGGACCATAAACAGGGTCGCTTGTCCTGGAATTTGGCGGACACAACAACACACCAAAAATTAAATTTTGCCCCGAGTTGATGATTTTTAAAATCTTGATCTAGAACTTAAAAGATTTAAAGTCGTTTTAAAATAATGCTATTCCAAAGGAAACGATTTAGAAAGGATTGGTCTAACGAAATATTTTGTAAACTAAAATGGAGATCTAGATCTATAGCGATAAAATCATTAAAACTTAGATTTTCTCAACTTTATTTTTTTTACCTTCGGAATTTTTTTATACGCAATTGCGTATTGTGCGTAATGGGCGCTACGCCCTTGAAGTAACTTTGTTGCAATTTCATAATTAAACATGCAATACTTTTTCCTCCTGTAATGTGCACGCCTTCTTTTATAACATTTTGGATATTGCACGTGCAATAGCTCAATCGAAATACCTTTCCAGCGTATCAGTAGACATCCAGTGATTTTTTTCCTGCGCAACAAGTGTATTGCGCATGCAAATCGCCCGTGACAACAAATACGTCATCACATGTTCCCGAAATAGAAAGAATATACTCCAATTAGTTTACTAATGTTTTGATTTTTCGTGCTTGAAATTTGACATGTTTGTGTATTGGACACAACTTGAGCATACAATTGATAAAATGGATGTTAATTATTACGTAAGCAGGATAGTATGAGTGTATTATTTGATGGAAAGTGTATCCAATTAGTGAAACAAGTGCTTGCTTAAGAGAAAATCCAAAATGGACGCAACCATATCGGTGGGAGAGATTGATCCGAATTTTGAGCCTCAAACTAGAGCACGATCAAATACATGGCCGTGCAGACCTGTTGAGGATTTTGTTGAGGCTCAGCAAGTGTCACCGGCATCGGATGATCCGGGTGTCATTGATCATACAAAGGATGTTTTAGGGATCAAACAAAAAACTTCATCGCGAAGAAATGCATGGGGAAATTTATCATACGCCGACCTAATTACGAAGGCTATTCAAAGCTCACCTGAGCAGAGGCTAACTCTGTCCCAGATTTATGACTGGATGGTACAAAATGTCCCTTATTTCAAGGATAAAGGGGATAACACAAGTTCTGCTGGATGGAAGGTTTGTATTTACTCTACATGTATGCACTTTTGAGATAGACGAAATTATGTTACACTTGATGAGGCCATATTTTACTGCTTGACCCAGATACTATTCGGACATATGCATGTAACAATGTCTTAATCAGTTATTTAAAGTTAAATGTGTGAATGCTTTCTTGATGTACATCAAGATTAATTTGAAGACTAATTTGATCATGTTTATTCCCTGAAGGTGCTAGGCCTGTCATGCACCTTACATAGATTGAAACAGCATTACTAAATCAAACTTTGTTAGAGATTATTCCAGAAGCCCTAACAGCCCGCTTAAGTGTCATTTAAAAGGTTGTCGAGAATTTAAGTTAGTAGTAGTATGTACATATAACGCTCTCGTGTTTACATGCACATGTTTTTAAAAACAATTTCTTTTAAATTTTTAGTAGTAAAATTTGCGGTATTTTTGACTGTTTAAACATAATGACAAGGTTTACAGGGCTCACGCTGTCAGCCGCCGTTTACCTACCAGAATATCTTATTACCTGTTACCTGTAATAATCATAGTGTAATTAAAATCAGTTTCAAATACTAAACTGAGTAAAAACAAGTTGAGAAAGAAAAAGTTATCAGGGCTATCAAAATGGTTGCTTACATTTTTGGTAGCCATGAAACTGCATAGCACACAGTTAAACACAGACTTAATTTATCTTACAACAGCAATGCATAATTTTCCTCAAATCCCTTGTTAAAATCATAAAATTGTCACAAAATAAAGCCTGTTTCTAACCAATGAAGAATGATGTAAGTGTTGTCAAACCATCTATGAAAGTGAAGCTCATATTAATTGACTTATGAAGGTAAACAGCCCTGCACACTGCTTGGAATTTTAACCTTTTTTCTGCAAATTGACTTTTTATGATCTTTTGAAAGAGTGAAATTGAAAAAAAGCAGAAAATATATATGATAGTAAGCAGCCCTGCATACTGCTGAAAGTTTTGTACTTGTTTGGTAAATTTAACCCTTCTTTAATCTTTTGAAAGAATGAAATTTTTAAAAAAAGCAGAAAATTTGACTTGACTTCCTCTGATAAGCTCTGCACAGTATTTTTAATTGTAATAAATAGAATAGAATAGATAATAAGTAATCAAATTGACAACTTGGTATAATACCCTTTAAATGGTATCATTTCAATGATTAGCAATTGTGTAAGGGTTTATAAAAAAATTGTAAACATGGGAGACTTAGTAGTACTACTTTTATAGAACAAAGTCACAATCCCTAGATTTTTAATGAGTAATACACAGGTGCATGTCATGTAGCCAGGACCCTAAGTGAAAAAAAAAACGAAACAAAAACACTGGCCCACTACAATGTACAATGTACATGTATGCAGTGTCTGTCAGACCAATTTATTATGATCTAACATGAGTCCAATCAACAGATCAATTAATTTAGTGACAGGTCTTGACATACATGTACAGCAATCAAGAAAAAAATAAAATGACATGGTAGGTTTTATCTTATTTTTGAACACTTTGATAATATAAGAATAAAAATAAAAATGTCAAATTGCCATGTCTATAATAATGACTTGTCTGAAATAAACAATATTAGTATAGAGGTCTGTATCATTACTATCATATTTATAGGGGTCCGTATTTATAGTGTTAAGACCAAAACAATAGGTATTCATTTTTAACTAAAAATATGTCATAATTGTAGTATTTATAATAGTAAATTTATACTATATACATGTATATAGAGTGCATAGTATTTTTTGCTCAATAAAATATTTCGTTTTTATCATACATTAAATAATAAAGGAAAATCTAGAGTTGTAAAGAGTATGTCATCAAAATATCTGTGCAAATTTCCTCTCAGACATTGCTGTAAAACTCCACAATTTCCAGAAACTTCATAATAATAATAATAATAATAATAATAATAATATCTTTATTTAAAGAAGGTTACACATTAAGAACATACAATAACAATCATATATATCTTATTTCCAATGTGGCCTTCTGAAATAGAAAACAACAACAACAGGATATGCATAGGTAGAAAAATGAGTGTATAATATGTAATTTTTAGAATAATACAACTCGTATACTTTCGACAGACACTCAACAATTTGTTTAAACATATACGTATATTGCATCATTCGTTCGTTCGTATATATTTATTCATTCATTCATTCACTCATTCATTCACTCATATGAACATCAAGATATGCTTTGTATTTTTCTTTAAAACATTTAAGGTTATTAACATTACGAATATTTAAAGGTATATTGTTCCAAATGTTCATGCCATAATAAGAAAATGTGTCTTTAATATAATTTGTTTTAAGTCTTGTCCATAATACAATATCTTTTCGTGACCTAGATCTTAAGTTATATATTTTGTTGTCGGATAAAGTCATCAGTTCTGTCATATAAGTCGGTGCCATGTTATTTAAAGTTTTAAAAACAAGCACCACCGTGTGGTATTTACATCTGTCAAGGAACGGTAACCAATTAAGAGTTTCGAATAGATTTATTGACGGAGATCTTTGAGGTTGCTGTAAAATGATTTTAGCAATTCGTTTTTGTAACTTACAAACATTATTTATGTAGTTTGTGTTTCCTTTACCCCATATAATACAACAATAGTCCATAATGGGCAATATATATGCATTGTAAAACAATAATTTCATATCAGAGTGCAAAAAATACGATATTTTTTTCAATAAGGCAATTTTTCCGTTAAGTTTTTTACAAACATTGTCAATTTGCAAGTGCCATTTTAAGTTGTTATCTATGCAAATACCCAAGACTTTTTGATCAGTTACATTTTCAAGAGCTATTTCATTTATCTTAAGAATTAATTTTCTCATAATATTTACTTTTTGTCTTCATGCTTAATTATCTTTCACAAATCAGAAAGGTGTGGGTAACCCTTGACACTTTCGGCCTAGGAAAAAAAGCCCTGCATGAAATGAAACTACATAACAGACAAACAAAAATGAAAAATTAAATATATATTAAGTCTTTGCAAGTAAAATAAATACTTGTTTAAATATCTGGACCTTGACTGTCTGAATAATTCAACATTTGCTCAATTTCAAATTCAAGTATCATATTAGTCAGATTAAGGAATATTCCTGACAAATGTGCTAGTACTCAATCACTCAGTCCCAGGAATAGTATTCAGTCTTGATTATTATTCAATATAAGCAGGGATTTCATAATGATGAGACTATTAACGCAAATTTGGCCGAGGATCAAAGGGGATATTTTTATATACACTGAGGCTGAAAATACGTGTACATGTAAAGCCAATTTTAACAGCTTTTCAAATGATGTTAATAACGGATGGCTTATGTAGCTTGCACTTTACAGTACAGTTCATGAACAGGCTCAATCAAACCAAGCCTGTAACATTTTCAATTTTGCCGTGTTAGGCTTTCTTTAGGGATTCTGTATTTATCTATTTTATCTGTTACTAATGCAAACCCTGTATAAGTACATGTAAATGTAAAAAGATTACTTGACAATAATGCTTAATAGCTTATATAAATATCTTTAATCATGGTTCAATATGAATACATTGTTGTCTTTCCTTTCTATCAAAACATTGCTATTTTTAATTCTAATGGCCCCTATACTGATAGCTAAGACCAATCAATTAAGTTCTTGCTGGATAAGGTTTGAAAGCGTGGTTATCCTTTAAAACCTGGTCACTGCATACAACACAAAAGAATAAAAAAAACACTTATATGAATTTATACTGCACAAAATATGAGATAATAATATCCTAAATATCCTAAAGAATATCCTAAATCAAGGTCGAACAATGTGATACTGTGCAGTTTGGCATATTCTGTATATTATGATGATAGAGGCAATATTTCGCAATATTTTGCTTTCACCTGTATGAGTAATAATAGACGAAGGATAAGAGCAAATCTAGGTCGTGTGAAATAGGTGCGTGGTAGAATTACGTCAGGTTTAAGTACATATTTGTTTACAAACAAACCGCAAAATTTACTCCATACTATACTGACATGTCAAGACTAGAAAAACACTCCTTATTGATACCTGATACCTGTTATATATATATACTGTTATTCTTTTTTTCCTGGTTGAAGGTCTTTTAATTCAAACTAGTGAGTATACAGCACTCCTTTAAAATTGTAGATTTGTACCTTTGACATTTCTATTAAATAAACATGATTGAATAACATCACCAACTTTGAATCTGTAGAAAAAAGTTGATTGAGTGCAGTTTATATCTTGTTTTACAGTCAAGTACATCCATGGGTAAAAATGAACTTGATAAAATAAACTTCATGGCGTTGAAGATATGCAATTATATAAATAAATGGTTTAAAGTATGTTTTGTTTTCCTGAGTTAAGATATAATTATGTTATTCTAGATTAATCATAACAACATGTTTTTTTTTTGTGAAATGTGCATTTTTAACAAGTTAGTTGTTTAATAAATATCTGGTAGTGGTATATAAAAGTACATTTTTATAGACATCTGTGTAAATACACAATGTATTCAACATTTTTTTTGCTCTTTAATGAAATATGTTACAGTCTGGTCTCTAACATGTTAAAGTCTTGATGATGAAAATACATTTTTTATAACAAGGTGTTTAACAGCTGGCTTAATCTGAATCAATATATTACATATTATTCTGTGCAATTTAAATTGTGTTTATACAACTTAAATACTTAAATTTGTCTTTGGTCTACAGTTTACAATACATGCCTTCTTTGAGATGGCATGTTAAACGCATTGATCAGTGCTTTTTTAGCGGAAATTTGGCCCCATTCACCTCTCATTTAATGATATTATAATACAATTTAACTTGAAATGGAATGTTTTATATTTGAATCTACTTTTCCTGTCTTTTTGTCTGTTTTGCAATTTCACCATCTCCTTATAGGCCATGACCCTTGCCATACTGTACATGTACCCTTAAAAGTGAAAAAAAGCACTAGTACATGTATGCTTTGAAAGAACTGTTATAGCAAATGAAGCAAATGCAGTATCAATTGTATTATTTTAAAAGTAGAAATAACTACAATCATGTACATGTACCCACCTATTTTAAGTATTCACTGAAAAAAGTAATGGTTAGAGCAACTGTTGACTGACAGCCTTAGTGGATGTAGCGGTATTCAACTTAAAAAAATTGTATCAATTTTTCGCAAAAACAACTTAATGCTTTTATCTTTGTCCTGGCACTACTGTCAGTTGAAATAAAAGATGTACAATATTTCATAATCAGAAACACTATAATACAATCCTTTACTGTATTATTTGATGATGAAATTTATTGACAAATTATAATGGAATGATTATTAAAGCTCTTAAAATGAATTTAGTTTGTGTCAGTTATCAAGCGCAGATCACATACTACTAAATGCAGTATTAATGGAATATTAGTCTTCTAGCAATTACTATATAGCTCTGCTTTCTATAGCCATTGTTTTCACTTCTTTGAAATCATTATCAGGGCTTCCATTCCATTCCAGTCTCAAAGTTTGGAAGTCAGAAAATTGAAGTCCTATTATGTAGGTCAAGAAGGAAAAGCATCAAGAAGTAATTGGCTCTCAAACTTCCACTTACTGAAGCCCTGCACTATGCTCAAAAAAGCACATACATGCAAATTAAGCTTCATGTTAATTGTCTATTCCACAAAATTTCAAATTTATACTACTTAACTAGCCTACTGGTATGTGGTAAGTTAAATCTGGAGTAAAATTCACGATACATTGTATTATAAACAAGGCTTTTTTTAAAAATAGTTTGAAGGATTTAAAATCATTAAATTGAAATATAGAGACATCTATATTTTGTATAATTTCAGAACTCCATTCGACACAACCTTTCACTACACAGCCGGTTCATGCGCATTCAAAATGAAGGAACAGGAAAAAGTTCTTGGTGGGTCATTAACCCTGATGCCAAACCTGGGAAGGCTCCAAGACGTCGTGCAGGCAGCATGGAAACTAAAAGTTTAGAGAAGAAACGGGGAAGAATCAAAAAGCGTATCGAGGCAATAAGGGCGGCTCAGGAAAATGGCGGTTTATCTGGAGAAGAATTACAAGACCTACATTACAACTTTAACTTGAGTCCGGAATTCCGCACTCGAGCAGGCAGTAATGCTAGCAGCTGTGGTCGCTTGTCTCCAATACAAGCAGCTGTTGAACCCGATTTACACGATGGTCAAGTTCCGCCAATGTCACCCATTCCATGGGCATCAGAACTCGAAACAGAAGAATTTAGTACAAATAGTAATGAGTCATATTCACTGGTTGATTCTTTAGTAGGTGGTCTTAATATACAAGAGTCTGCCAACCAAGGTCTTTCAGGTGACAGTAATGATATTGATATGAGTATGAATTTAAAGCAACAGTTACTTTCTGGTGGCTCTATGTTACCATTTAATTCCCAGAACAACTATGACAGTCAAGGATTTTCTCCGCTGCCTGCCCCACCCTCATATAACGATCATCTGCAACAACAGCAGCAGCAAAATTCACAGCAGACAACAGTATTAAATTTGGATACATTAAATAGCCAAGGGCAAAATTTTACAACATTGTCGCCAAATCGTATGTATCAGGATGCAGGGCTGACGCAGCGTCAGATTTTACCCCAACAAACCATGACTAGTCCCGGCTCAACAAATTTAGGGATAAATACACAACTATCCCCAGCTCGTTCTCCTCAGCTAAGTCCATCAAATTACTCCCCGCGGGCACGTTATGTGCAGTCCCCACAGACAATTAAACCATCTCCAGTTCCTTCACCAGTTAATCAAGTGCCAATGAATCACGTACAGCAGCTTCATCAAACAGGTGGTATGGGTAGCGGAAGATCTCTTTTACAGCAGTGCCTCGAAGCCCCGAATGATTCAACGGTATGGGCAGCACTTACACAGCACATGAGTTCATCATCATCATATCAGCCTCAGGTAAGGCCCATGCAGCCTCTGCAATTTGGTGGACAGTTTACTTCCGCGTTTACTTCACAGAATGTTCCAATGTCAAATATTGACAGTATAATAAATAATAACCAAGTAAATTCTGTCAGTAGCATGGGAAACTACACACAGTTGGCACAATCAAGTGGTAATACACAAACCGATGGAGCTCCTGTTCGCAATGAGAGCAACATGAGTTTGGAAGAGCAAATAGACACGAACAGTATGCTTGATCTCGATTATGATGTTGAACAACTTCTCCGGCATGAACTTGCTCTTGATTCAAATTTGGAATTTAATTTTGGAGACAATTCACAAAATGGACCTACCTCAGAGAGTAATAACCTAGTACGGTAACGTATATTGTTAAATAGTTGGCGACAAGAATAGATGGAGGATTAGAAACTGAAGGAAAAAGGTCGTATGGAACCTGAAATGAATGCTCTGAGAATTTGACTTTAATAGCATTATCGTTATATCAAAGAAACGGAAATTGCAAAGTGCGGATATTCACTCGATGGAAAAAATACAGATTTTGTTGTTGTGAAGAAACTAGTGTACATAGCGTGATCAAAATATTTTTTGGGTAGTGCTTATCAGCTTCTGGATTTTAAGTGCTAGTGCAATGTAGTGGCCAGTCTTGTTATAGCAAAGCTTACCCACCCGTTTATGTTGATAATAGACTGGTATGTTTTTCTTTATAAGTTGAAGAGGTTTTGCTTATTTTAAGAAGACACATTGGAGGAGAGAGAAGGCAACGGTTGTGTATAACGAAAACAGCGCAGTGTTAATTTCATTGCAATGTAATTGCCAGTTCTGTTAAAATGTTTTGAAAGGGAAAGCAAAAATGAATTTTTTTTTAAATTGAAAATATATCGGTCATTATTCATATGTGTCATTAACTGTGCAAGTTGGAGAAAAATAATGCCAAAAAAGCTTCCAAATCCTTCATTTAATCATTCACAATACATATAGGTAAAGATTGTGTGAAATTTACATATAAATGTACACTGACCAATGAAATGGGTGGAGAATTAAATTTCTGCTGTATACATATGGATATAGGACTTGTATAGGGAAATATTTCTGCTGCAAATTTCGGAAATTGGATTTTTTTTTTTCTCTTAAACTTAACAAGGCTGATGATCATCGCAGATTCCAGTGACAGACATGGAATTGCCCGGAAGGACTCATTGCAGGTGTAAAACAACCGAAAGAAGCAAAGAAACTATATGGTTTTTGTAAATTCTAAAACAGAACTGCACCATGCAGTGGAATATTTTAGTTTTGTTAACATATACTCTGTTTATAAATACTGTGGGCTGTGGCAGGCGATGAAGGACAGGTAAAAGTGTAAAAGTTCTTATATTAAATTTTTATGTTACTTGTTGATTGATTGATATTCTTTGCAGAGCTGTTAGAAACAGGTGTCTGGGGGTAATATGTTAATTGTTATGTTGTTAACTGTTGTTTTCGTTTCTGATTTTTATGTATAGGTTAGAGTGCATATTGGGTGTTCTTCGTAAATAAGAAAGCTAAAAAGGAGCGGAGCTTGCGAATATTGCACCTTAGCGCTCTTTGAAACTCAGCTCCGCCCACTTGCGTTTTATAATATAAAACGTCCAGTTTATATAAAATCTGTTCTATTAAGATTTGAAACCTGAATATTTGAAAAATCCTCGTCGGTGATTGGCTTAAAAAAATTGGCGAGCACTAAACATTATTAATGAAGTATGTAACAAATATGAATTGAATTTTAAGTACCAGTATAAAAATAACTTAAGTACATTAGTTAGTACCTGTAAAAGAAATGAGTTGGTAAAAAATTCATTTAAAATCCATTTTAGTATTTGCTGGCACTTTGAAATTTGGTAAGAAACGTGGCATGGGTTGAAAACATAAACTTTAAAAATGTTGTTTTATCATTGAAAGTTAACTGTTGTTCATGCATATTACATTATAATAGTTTTAATTATGTTTGTTTGTTGATAATTGTTTTTGCCTGTATAAGGAATACATGGAAGTTATTAGAAACTATCCTGACATTTCTATCATTTGTTTGAAGATCATTTCATTTTGTGTTTGTTTTGAATCTGTATTTTGTTAAGTTGTCTTTGTTATATAAATAGCTTTATTTTTTAGTAATAATTAAGAAATATTAAGTTTCTACCCCATATGATAATAATGGTATTGGCCAAGTACATGTAAGCATAAGGATATTTGTACGAAGGCAAGTTCACTTTAAAGGATGATAGGATAAGCAGCAATAAAAGTTTGTCCGTGTTACTAATATAAAGTTTTTATTTTATTTTTTTAAATCAAAATTTAAGATTTTCTGTTTTATTTAAGTGTGATAAAGGGGTAACTCACAAAATCTTATATCGAGGGTCTACAGCAAAACTACAGTAACTTATCTGAAATTAACAAGGATTAACAACAGTACTGCGGTCAACCCTCAATATCGATATTAAGACTGGCCCTGTTTTATTCTTGTTATTGCTGAAAATTCCCCCTGAATATTTACATATACATTTATCGGTGGGAAACATGATAAAAGTACCTTTTTTACCTGGTGTTTCGTTAATGAAGCAACTTTTAATTGGTGAGATATGATTTCTTCACAAGGTCAGCATTTATTTACAATTCTCTTAATGCTCAGCTTAATTAGATAACAAATGTGTCAGCATTTTTATCATGTAATATAATACATGGTAATGTATATGTATCTATAATTAATACAAAAAATTCTGTCTGGAGTCTCATTAAAAATGAGAAGGTGTACATGTAAGATTAATACACTGTAATATACTTACATGAAAGATGAAGTTTGGTTAACAAAATGTCTTGGTGTTTTGATATATGACTATGTGCATGCCTGAAAGGTTGCATTACTTTTTAGTATGGTATGTTTTAGGTTATAATAATGGTACTTTAATTGATTTAGTATCAAGAAATGGGAAAAGTTATCAATATACATTAGTTATCAAGAAATCAAAAATTACCTTGCTCTTCGTATAATGTTCTATAGGAAATTTTTTGTGCAATTTTGAATATAAATGGTTTATATTTTAGTGATAAAAACATTAAATCTTCTTTTAACTTCATAATTACAAAATATGATTTACATATAATTCTAGTGTGAGTTTACTATAGTATATATTAAGCATAGTATATTGAACTTATTTATCTGATTAATCTAATGGTAACCCTGGCTGAAACACTTTAAATTTGTAAAAGTTGAATTACTTGGTGACTGAATGAGCAATGTCAGCTAGATTTTATCAGTAAGGTTTTAATTTTGTCACCGAAATTTTGTTCTCGTTTACGGACATCATCAGTCATGTAATTAGTGCGGCGGAAAATTTCAATTGCATTCACCTTCATATAAAGTAATATTTGGAAATAACTGGTTTTGTTGTCAAGGCTAAAATTATCACTCATATCACCATATCTCATTCATTTGGGGAGAAAAGTTGTAGTATTTGTTTTGGTAAACAACATGCATACATGGGTTTCTTAGTCATAACTGTAGACAGGATAACTTCACATGGGTACAAGTTTTCAGGTATTTCCATGAGGTTCATTCATGTTTTTTTCTACTCCTAAAAGTTCTCTTTTTCTATATAAACCCAATTGAAAAAATACTAAATTCATGGTTTTCAGGTTTTTCTGATATTTTTAACTTGCACCCATGATTTTGTCACCTTAGTGCAGTAACAGGTTAACTCCTATGTAATTTAATACTGTACTATAAAGTGATGATTTTAAGTTTGATACCAAACCATTTGAAGTCTGCATAAGATGCATGTCACTATAGAGTATCTTCAGTCATCCTGGACCTTCATTTTCTTTCCTACCTCCATTCTAAAAATGCTCAAGATGTAATTACCGTATGTGTCAAATCGACCATTTTGCATCTGGGATATACAAAAGAATACCCTTTATAACAGAGGAATTTGACCCCAAGTGAGCGACCTTGACTGACCCTGACAACCTGTACTACATTTTGTATATTGTTTTAATCTCTATCTGCTGTACATTTTAACACAGCTTTTAAAGATACTCTAGTAGCTGTCATTTAGTTAATGATTAAGCTACTTTCATGTAAGTGCTTCTGTTTTTGTTATTATCTTTTAATTATCTATATTTTACCCTTTGTTATTTTACATAACTTCTATTTTTAGACCAGTTCTGACAGATTTTTATTTGTGAATGTGGACTATAGTTATAATTTTTTAAATTTCATTGACAAGTAGTTTCTCTTTGAAATCCAGTGTTGTTAACTATTTATTTTGCAGACTTAAAATTTAGCTATGTTGAGTTCAAGACAATGGTATGCTTGAACAGTTCTTCTTCTAATGGTTTGCATTAATGGTATTTTTGTTCCCCTTAGGTAGTTGTTCATTTGGTAAATGTGGGTGCACTCTTGTGAAGAAGTTGGCTTACTCTTGTGAAGAACAGGGTAGTTTTGCAACATCTAGGAATACAGGTTAAGAATCCTAACTGTACATGTCACCCTCTTGTACATTATTGGATTTATTGTTTTAAACATTTGGTGAGCACAAAATCAGTCATTTACATTTACTCATTTAAGCATACAACATTTAAATGCGGGTTCGATTTCATTTTGAGATAATGAAATATGATTTTTGGATCTAACCTTTGACCCAAAGTCTCTGTTCTGCTTCACATGTAACACATAAAGCTTTGTTTTGACCCAGACTACATCAGTTTTATTATTATCGTTATCATTATTTCTATGCACCCTTTTAATTTTTATGTACATTTTAGCTGGAAAACTAAATTTCATCACAAATTTACTTTTATACAATTAAAGACATTTATTGTCACATTTGAATTATCCATGAGTAAAATTAAAATGAAATGCATTAACAGAAATCCTTGGCTGGCTGAAGGATCCCTTTGGGTATGGTTATGTATTCTGTATTCGGTAAAATTGACTTGATGATATTTAATGTTGTGGTATTTTCCTTAATCTAGAATTGATGGAAGTAGGCATCTGGGTACGCTAACAACTCTTGTTAGACTTGACAGAAATGCTTACGAGCTTTGGGATCAGAACTATTGATTCTTGACGGCGGCTGAAATACGTGAAGAGCCGTACAAGGAAATGTTCCATAGAATTATCTGCTCTAGTGTTAGTTTTCCTATGTCATTATTTGAATAATGGCATACTGTGATTTACAGATGCATTTGAAATGGTGATACAATTAAGAAAATCAATGTTACAAATGTAAGTGGCATGTAATTGATCGCTATTTTTATTATAACTTCACAATCTTAAATGGTTTTAATTCCTCCCTTCCGGACTGATTTCTATAATTGATAAAGTAAAGGTGGTAATGTCTGGGTTTTTATATAAAAAAATGAATATTAAGAGCTTTTTTCATTTACATTCATTTTTTTCTAGTCTATTTGATATAGAAAGTGTTATTGTCAATACTTATCGTTTCCCACTGATTTTTTTAAACCCGGTACCCTTTAAACCATTTAATTTGTTTTTCATACTCTGTTTAATACGAGCTCTCGTTAAATTTCATTTAGAATTCTCCCGAAATTTAATCTCATATCTGATCTGATCTTGTCTGTTGATGAAACTGTAGTTATTTATATAACAACGTTAGAAAATTGACACTACCGTTCCCATGAATTATGCGACCCTTCCCTTGAATTATATGACCGATCCTGTTTGGTAAATTTTCAATGGTAAATCAGCAGATTTGCAAGAACTGTGACTGGATTTTAGAAAAAAATAAAATATTTACTTATAGAAGCCTTATTTGCTTAACAGATTACATATTTAGCAGGTGAGTATCCTGTTTACATCTTCTTAGTCAAGAATGCTTAGTCAGAGAGTGTAAATTTCAATTAGCATAAACATTTGGAACATGTGCCGCTTTGAATTTAGTTCTGTTTGTGGTTAATTTGTATGATTTTAATAAAATATTCTTAGAAAGATTAATGTTTGGTTAATGCATGGGTAAAATGTTATTTGCACTTTTTTTTTAAAGAAGAAAAAAATGCACATAATGTTTGATCCTGGTCTGAAATTATGCACAGATGAGCATCAGAAGTGTTCTGGCCTGAAATTATGCTCAGATAACTGATAAGCATCAGGGTTGTTTTAGTTGAAGACACCAAACCATATGATCCTCGACAGGGTTGGTCAAACCAAAACTTTCCATTAATTTTAGTTCTAGTATGCTTGCTATCTGTACTGGGTTAATGAAAATTAGTTTCATGCCTAGCGCATAAGTACATTCAAATATCAACTCATTTGAATAATTAAAAGATCTGTTTAAGAGGATGATTGATAAGACAAGGTGATTGTTTAATTGAGATCTTAAATTCAAGGTAACATTTAATTGCATTATAAAAGTCGACGTGATCTTTTAGTGGGAATGAATTCGTTGAATGTCACAAGTGATATTTTAATACATGTTTCTTTTCATTGAATCAATTTGGAATTATATTTTTCTTTCAAAACTGTTGATTTCTGAATGACTGAGATATGATCGATTTTGAGTAAAATACTCTACTTAGGCTTCATTTTTTGAACTTTTGGCTGGGTTTTTTTTTTGTAACACTAACCTCGTACTACAATTGAAAATGAGCAATTTTTTTGTAAAAAAAATGCATCTTTTTTCATCAACGTAATTATTCAAAAGGCATTGAGACATTCTTAAATCTGTACACCATTATTATACATATTACTTGTGTTTTCTTGTAAATAAAAATGTTATTCATCATATTGAAATGTACTTCAATGATTTTATAGCTCGTAGCCAAAGATCTATAATAATTTTGCTGAAGTCAAACTTCATAGTCACCACATGTCACAAAACTCATTTATCAAGTTGCATAAAGGAGTATTTTCTATCCCTGAGTTACCTTAAATTAAAAAAAAAAACAACCCCAAAACACCACATATTTAATTGCGTCTAAAAGTTATTGATATCATTACATACTTTCTAGAGAAGGAGATTTGCGATGATTGGTGGCTTAATATTAATTATTGTATAACTAGGACTGGTGGTGTTTTATAAACGTAGTAAATGCATTTTCTGGCTTTGTTTTATTATGATTCATTACACTGAATTTAAATTTTAAATCTGTCAGGCCGAAAGTTCGGCTTTGTTTATGTAAGATACTAGCCAGAAGGGATTTAAAGTTTGTTTTAATGTTTCATCAGTATGTGGATAGTATTTGCATAGAGCAAGTTTTTTTTCTCGAGAATATTAAAGATATATATGTATTGAAAGTTTGTAACAGTTATACTATACTTGGACTGCAAAATCAATTGTCTATATTGCCCAGGTTGTCCTATGACCTGTTCAGACAAGTGGAAAATTTCAAGAATTTACTATAGTAATAAAATATCATACGGACAAGTTAAGAAATGCTTTAGATAAAACAAACAAGTTAGTCTAAATCAGATTTTGCCAACCCTGAGTAATATCTTAATTCAAATGTCCATATAATGAGGGAATAAGTTGCTATAGTTGGGTTCCAGGATACAGTAATATTCTGTCAAGAACATAGCCTGTCTTTTAATTGTAGCCATTTGAATTTCACTGCCATTACATTTATTTCATTGTAGGTTGATATAAATATATGTATTTCATTCTATTTGAAATCAAACTGTCCATGTTTCTCATTATATATAGCTCTCCTGCAGCAATTAATGTAAAATTTTTAAAACCATTAGCTGTATTTTGATTTTTAAACCCTTAAAGGAAATCCATTGAGGTCCAAAAGCCCCAAGAACATAACAATTTGATTTCTTACATAGATCAGCTTGGCCAACATAAAACGGAAAGATGTGCATAAGAATAATTAAGAAAAATCCTAAGAAATACATTTGAGTAGTTTTTAAACCCTTTTGAGTAAAAAGTGTTGCAAGTTACAATAAATGGAACATTTGTCACGAATTATTATTTCCAGTACTGTCATGTAAAAAAAAAAACGCCAGTGGAGTCCCTTTAATGTTAATAGTGGTCTGTCACTTTGAAATTTTAAATCAGGGCCAGTCTAATCTTTAATGTAATCTGTGTACCTAACAATTAGGTCTATATACTAGCTGTTTGGTCCATTTGTTAAACAATGGGACAATAGGTGTATTTATCATGTACATGAAATATTTTACTGCACAGAAGGCTGAATTTTCTAGTCCTTCATTTGTCTTCATGTGATTTTTAGGGTAGAACTCCCATTTTTTTGTGACTGTTGAATATTAAATGTTTTATGTTCAGAATTTATCAGGTGTTATATTTCATTTTGCGAAAGCAACCATGAAGCGTTGGAGATTTATTGACAAACTTGCAGCAAATATTTTATTTTTATTGGTTTCAAAATATTTTTATTATCTGAAATTTCACAGATTTATTGAAAGTACATATTTTTTAAATATAATTGCTTCAGCTTTTGTTTTAATTCTCTCAACGTACATTTTAAATTTTTGTGAGCAAAATTGCGATTCACAGAAACAGTGTATAAAATTTTATATAAAAACATATATTTCATGTAGAATGGGCTGTATTAAAACTGCTTTATTTTACACATTTTTTTTTATGAAAATGGCAGAGTTGTATATATATATGTACATGTATATGGTAGATTTTATAGTGTATATTTGTTATATAGTTTTGTACAAGGTTAAATTTCACATTTCTCATACGTGTGTGTGTATATATTGCTTTTAATTTGTATGTATTATACATAATTTGATTGTCATCTAATGTATTTTTTTTACAATCACCATATTTTATTTTATGAATGAATTTTTTTTTTATTTGCCTGTAGTTTGAAGTTTGGACAAGGTCATAACTTCTGTAATATTTCACTCAATTCAATACTATGACAAAAGTGTAAGATGAAATTATTTAAAAGGAAGCCACAGATTACATTGGCAGCTCCAGAGGGAGGTGTTATGGATTCATGATCCACCAACTCCCTCATCCTCCTTCCTCTATGGGGTTTGGCCAGTGTGTGGAACCTGATTTGGATATCAACTTCTGCTTTTTAAGCAAAAGTCATGCAAAAACTAGTGAAAATCAGCAAAATCTTTGACTCCTGAGCTACTCTGGAAAAATTGTAAAGTATTAAACCCCCTAAGAAATATGCATTGCTCCATGTCGAAATTTTGCAACTCAATATGGGGAAAAGAAGTCCTGGCCGAAGGAGCAGGCCAAGACCATAATTGGTCAAAGTCAGCATTGATAGGTCAAGGTCAGCATAGTTAGGTCAAGGCCAGCATAGTTAGGTCAAGGCCAGCATTTATAGAACACCTGTTCAATGGGTGTAGACTATACTTTAAGTTATTTAAGTAAGTCCATTTTACCAAAACAAGTGGGGGAAAAGGTTATTCCATTTACACTTTGATGTAAGAATTAACCTGTAAATTCTCTTTCTTTGTGATTTTCTTTTTGATCACCAGACACTTGCGGGAATAGTAACAATGTAATGGTACCAGTTATGATAATTTCTAAATCATTCTACATAATAATCTATTCACCCTTAATCAGTTGACTTTCTTGTGTCCAGCTTCCAATTTTGAAACTGTCCCGTTATCAATTTTGGGGAAATGAAGATGAAAAATTTGAAGTTTGTGGGACAACTGTATAAGCCTGGTCAGATAGGATCGATGTGTAGGCTGGCCTTGCCCTAAACTAACGATCACGGCAGATTAAGGGATTAAAACGATAATCATTGACTTTGCTATTTGTACATATTTTATATTGTTTGCTCAAATTTTATGCTTTTTGTGCATTTTCGAGGTGTAAATATTCTACATATAGTCTTGTTTGATTTTCATTGTGTGTTGTAAATAGAAATGCCTCATTGCATGGTAATTAATCATCTTTTTGCCAGGGATCTTCTCGTAAATTTTTCTTATGTTGCAATGTATAGTCAAATATCTCATCATACCTGAATTGTGTTAACACTTTATATCGTATGTTGGCTATAAGTAAATTGAGAGTGTAATTACTTCCCTTGAATTTTATAATTACTTCCCTTGAACTTGTATTTTGTAATGTTTATTTGTGTGAATGATCTCCCCTTTATATTTGAATATCTAGAAAGCCTGCATAGACTTTCTTTAATTGCCGGCCAAATAAATTGACCAAGTTATTACCTCCCTTTAATTGTACAGTTACTTTCCTTGTGAAACTGTATTTTCAGATGATTTTAATGATCTCCCCTGATAATTAATTGAATTTTCAAAAAAAAAAAAAAAAATTGAATTTAGGAATTAACAGATCTGTTTTTCTTTAGTATGTTGTTTGGTCATAACTCTTAAAAAGTATGTTGACGGTGGTACTGTGATTTTCATGAATTCATGAAATCATACATGTGAACTCTCCCACTTTAAGCGGGAGACTCCCACTTTCTGCAGCCATATTTCCAAAGAATTTCCTTTAAATAAGTGGTATTTTCCACAAATTTAAGAAATCTACCTCCTTTTGGTGTCAGAACTTCCTTCTTTGTTTCTTGCAAATTCCAAAATCTCCCTCTTTTTGCACTTGATCGTCAAAAAAAGTTTACATGTATGTGAAATAGGTTCTGATCATGCATATAATACAAATGTATATCGGCTGTCTTATATCTGGGTGTTAATGATTTTCTGTACTTATATTATAACTCCTGTTACCAATCATGAAAAACAGATGTTTGTCTTCATACAATACTACTTTCCATTGATCTTTTGTTTGTTTTAGCTGCATATTTAATTAAATTAACCTTCAACCAGCGGCATATTTTGCTATGGTATTAACATCATTTTGAACTTGGAGTAGACTGAAGACCTGTGGTAGATTGAAGGATTTCAATATCAAAGAACAAAAATTGAGCTACTTATAGTACAAAGCCCGGGTCCAAAGTTATAAAACTCACATCTCACACAAAACTCAGATCTTACAAATAATTGGTCAGAAATATAAATAATAATAGTACATTGTACATAGCCTCAGGGTCAGAGGCTATATAACTCCGATCTCAAGAATTTGATTGGTCAGGAACTGCCACAGAATGTTCAGTGACCAATGAAAGGCCTTAGATTTGAGACAGGCCATGGCTAAAAGTTTTTTAACATTGAGGCCTGGTTACACTGATGGCAATGACTAATCACTTTCGTTTCACAGCACGTTAAAGGTTAAAAAGTATGATGTTTTTAAATTTTTCTCATAGAATTGTATTTGTATTATTAATTTTACTGAAAGTCATATATTTCGAAATAGTTAATATATTCCTTTTTTTGGCAGCATCTGGTTAATTGAGATACGGTTTAAAATATTTGAGAATTAAAATTTTTTTTGTAAGATTTACTTTTATTATGATCGTTACACATTCTGTACTGATATTTCTGTTATTGCTAATTAAAGAATTAACATCTCACTTCACATGTAAGACTGTCAAACTGTTTAATAATTATGTTTTAGCTATTAGATAATAATACTGTTTGACTGTTTGTTAAACTATTGTATAACCTGGGGCACTTTTATATGTTATAATGACCTTCCCTACATGAATGCAGCCGTTATATAGCAGTACCAGTTGGCACTTTTAGTGTAGTCTGAACTGACTCTGTCAGGATGTTAAGTTGTTTTAAGAACTTTGATATTGAAATCCCTTGAAATTAACCCTCTACTCACTAAATATCATAAATGGACTTGTCCATCTTTTACATTGGACAAAACCATAATAAGATGATAGGGATGTGCAGGCTAATCGTGGTCTGCGCCGGCCACCTGGGAGGTAGCAGGCTTAGGGTTTAAATATTTTTTATTGTATTTAAATCTGGACCAAACCATTTATCATTTTTAGGAACAAGTTTAAAATGAATACTGACTGGTATAGTGAACAGGGTTAATCATTGAAATGTTAAGAAAATTAATTAGAATACAAATTCAACTGGTGAATGTTAACTAAATTTTGGCTATACATCTCAAGGGACAGTTTGACTTGTCATATGGTTATTCTTTCATTAATGAGACTATTATACCGGGTTGAAATTTATACCTTGTTAAATTTTGTTGTTCATAAAACGTTTCCTTTTTAGCTCGACTTTTCTATGAAAAGGGGAGCTATCCTACTCGCCCCGGCGTCGGCGTCGGCGTTGGCGTCACACCTTGGTTAAGTTTTTCGTACCACCCCACTTTATTTCAGAAGTATTACAAGTATGGCTTTGAAACTTACCATACTTGTTCACCATCATAACCTCCATCTACAGACAAGAGTACATAACTCTGTCAAGGTTTTTGACAGAATTATGGCCCTTTTTTGACTTAGAAAGTGTATTGAGCTTGGTTAAGTTTTTTGTACCACCTCACTTTATTTCAAAACCATTGGAGGTATTGCTTTGAAACTGACCATACTTGTTTACCATCCGACCTTCATCAACAGACAAGAGGACATAACTCTGTCAAGGTTTTTGACAGAATTATGCCCCTTTTTGACTTAGAAAATACATTGAATATGGGTAAAATCCACTTATTGCCTTAACCCTTTGAGATATTGCTTTGAAACTTTTAATGCTATTTCACATCATTACCCCCATCTGTACGCAAGAGAAGGTAACTCTGTCAAGGATTTGTTTTAAAAATTAAGGCCTTTTATCGACTTAGAATCTTGGTTAAGTTTTTAGTACCAGTCCACTTTTTGACTGAACTGTTTGAGATATTAATTTGAAAGTTGGAATACTTGTTTACAATCATGATTCCCAAACATGTCCAGGAGAAGGTAATTCTGTCAAAGATTTTATTTGAATTATGGCCCTTAACTGTCAATGTTTTGTATTACTGCAAAAACTTTTTTTATTGGCAAGCAATAAAAAAGTCGAGCGCGCTGTCTTACGGACAGCTCTTGTTCTTAGTCTTATTCAAATATGTTTTCAGATTTTCGTTTAAGATTTCATTTACAACATGTGTTATTAAAATTTGCATTTAAGCACATTATTCATACAGTTTTGATGTCCTTTTAACAAGCTGTTATTGACTTACTTTTAAACTGTTATATCTTTGCCCGATGTTTGTAGATTTTATCGTTTATCAAACGTATAACCACAAAAGCAATTATGTATTTTATATCATCTTTTTAACGACTTCCGAGCAAATACGTTTTGTATTGATCATAAAAATCTGAGTAACAAGACATATTACTAAAACATATATACCTGTTTAATGAACCCCACAAGTTGGAAGTTAACTAAGTTTGAAACTAGTGTGTTTAATTAAAGCTGTTTAAAATTTTATCCGTCTTACAATATCCTGGGGATATTATACATGTTGGTTGACAGTTAAGATTTATGTGCGATGCATTTTATTTCATGATTTGCATATCTTTAAAGCGGCTAAAGCTTGCAGTTGAATTCATTATGTTAGGAGATCTTGCAATAAATGAGTGAAAGCAGAGGCAAAAAGAGGCGGCATTTCATAAGATTATATTTTCAATTTAAGACAGAAAAGTATGGTGTTTAGATAAGCCTCTACAAAAAAGTTATAATCACAGAAAGTAATTGCAGTTAATATTAATAAGTATTATTTTGCATTTCTTGTGGATTTTAAGTCTTCTACATACATTAAATATAGGTTAAAGTTTATTAGTATGTAATTACAAAATTAAATTGGTTGGACGCAGTGCAGCCAAGCGACCAATTTAATTTTTGTAAACACGCTACTAATAAATTTTTACCAGCTTTAAAAATAGTGGTTTGAATTATTTTATAAACAGTCGATAAAATTATACTAGTCTGATCAATAGTTTGCCTATTTACCAAAGAAAATGTGTTAGAAATCATTTGAAATACTGCAATACTGTTGGACAAAAAGTTATTTTAAACGCTAATTAAATGTGATTTATCAGAATTGACATTATACATTATGCATGTTGTGTCAAAAGGATTATTTTGATAAATTAGAATAAGTAGTACATCTGTCCTTTGTATATAACAACATGCCTGAATGCAGAATACAACTTGTGTATTCATTAAATTGAAATACATATACTTGAAATTCTTGTATAACATAATAAGATTCAGTTTAATATTAATCATAAATAAGGGTAACCAAATAATGCTCTTATTTATGATTACACATATTTAAAACAGTGTTAATTGAATGATATAGGAATTCTTTTTCTTTAAAAAATCTTTTTCATCAACAATGTAAGTTTATGTCACTAGTTATAACAAGATAAGAATGGCAAAACCAAGTTTTTTATTCAGCAATTACAACAGGAAAATAATTTGTTATTTTTTTCACAATTTCTACTGTTAATTTGTAGGTCTATTGTGTCTTGAAAGTTACTAAATATTATTGTCAGCATATTTATTTTACCGATTTTCACATTTTTTTTTGTGGTTGGTACGTTTTGATTTGTTGAAGATTATAGAACAGAAATATTGGAACATATTTAAGTTTTATGTTTAGGAGGTTGTTTTTTTTTCAATAAATCGTTCATATTCTGCAACATCTGGTAATCTTCTCTTGTTTGTATGTTAAGTTTGTGATCAACAAAATTTATTTCTGCGTAGTGTCAGTCTTGTAAAAGTGTCAGCCCTCGACCAATTTTCTCTTGACCAATCGTCTCTTGACCATTCGTCTTGCGACTAATCGTTGTTCTTCTTACAGACTAATGCTGTGGTGTTGTTAGAGTTGATTTGCTACATGTTTGACTAGCCCTGTCCTATTTTATTACAAACACAGTCCAATAGCCATTCTGTGTTTCTTTAAGGGCTCTGATTGCTGTATATTTCAGTATAATACACCATGAATAAATTTTCTGATACACATTATAATTTGCCTACTTTTTCCAAATCTTAATTTGTCTCTCAAAATGAAAAAAAAGCAACAAATAAAATACTGCTGTATAATGAAAACGGCTCAATTTCAAGATAGAGAAAGGAAATAACTTTCTGTGGCTGAATAGCTAAGGATGCTAACCTCAAAACATTAATTTTGTTCTTTTTTTCTACTGTGGTTTCAGATTCTACAAGGAATAGTGGGATTGTTTCCATGCAATTTCAAGTCAGGAACCTGTCTGATAATTAGTGTATTGAAAGTTTATTGTAGTACCCAGGTGCCCAGGCTTGTCTGAATTTATTTACTGTATTGCCAAGTCTTGTCGGACTTCAAGGCCCTGTACTATGTGGAATGGCTTGTCTGAATTAATGTTCCACATTGCCCAGCCTTGTCTTAATTTATGTACCACAATGCCTAGCCTTGTCTGAATAAAGGTACCATAATGTCCAGCCTGGTCTGAATTAATGCACTAATGTGCCAAAGCTTGTCTGAATTTATGTATCCAGGTACACAGGCTGGTCTGAATTAATACACTAATGTGCCAAGGCTTGTCTGAATTTATATATCCAGGTACACAGGCTTGTCTGAATTAATGTACCTGTTGTATTAATGTGCCTGGTCCAGTACAGCTGGAATATTGCCATAATTACGACCTTCATAATAAAGTTGTATGATTTAAAACCCAGCCAAGAAACGATTTAACAATAGTAATTAAAAGCAGGTATTGTATAGAAATTTTGCCAGATCTTGAGCGTAAATCTGTCAGCCTGTCATAGCTAAAATTAGATTTGCAGAGCTAAACTGAATTGATATCAGTTTATGCTTTTATATGTCTATACCAATTCTACAAGGAAAAATGACTAATGATAGCATTAGTCGTGCAGTATATGCATTTCTGTTTGTTCATTTAGCAGGGAAAGTGTGTGTTAAGTTTTAGACATCTGTTTTCCTCTACATTTTAAACAAAAAAAAACAAAACAAAAAAAACAAAACACATTTATAATTTCTTGAAGTTTGTGTTATATCATGGCATTTTGTAAGTTCTACCAGATCACTGGTATGTTTTTATACACTGACATACAGTATCACAAGAGCAAATGTTCATTTAATGAATCGTTGTGCTTGTGACATGTTTTATTTAAATACATTTTGAAGATTAAAGTGGTTAATAAAATTAAAATAAGCTTCATGATTCATGTATCAGGTGATTAAAAGTATTTAAATTTCAAACGGAAATAGAGGACATTTTCTACAACAAGGGCGTTAAACTTTACATAAGTAGGTTTCCTATTTATAGTCAAGATAATCTTTAAGTTACAATACTTAATCGTAAATTAGACATTCTGGCGTGTTTGTATGTACGTGTATGCCTAAATTGACTACCTTTTTAATTTACATTTTAAAATTTGTCCTGTTAGAAGTAGGTCAGCACATGTTATTTTCTAACATTGTACAATTATACTACAGCCATGATGCAAGACTTTCCCTCTCTCGCCATGATGGTAGAAATGTAAACATTGGCAACGCTCCAGGTTTAGTGTAAAAAGACAAGAATGCTGCATTTTTTGTCTAAATGCAAGTAGTGTGGTATATGTCAGTGTTGAATTTGAGATAAAGTTTTTCAAGTTGATAGATTGTGAGAATATGGGTCATTAGATTGTTGATTTGTTATAAAAAAAGGTTTGTAAGACTAATTGAGAGTAAAATATTACAAATTAATTAAAATCCAGTAAGATGTTACATGATTGCACACATTCTATTACAAAATAGTAAGAAATAATGTATTGAAGGAAAATTTTTTTGCTATTAAGATCTTGTGCAATATATATTATAAAACTGTAATCCTTAATATCTTAAATGGACTTGTTTGGATAAAACCATTTAGTAATTAGAGAAAAATTTCAAAGTATGTGCTAAATGAATAGGGAACAGTGTAGACCATGATCAGGAGGCACATCTTGGCTGATCTTGATCTGCACTGGTCATAATGGCTATGTTGAGTTGATGCATTATAATACATGTACAGTACATATACACAGGTTCCTGACATAACTATTTAAAATCAAAATCGTGAATAAGTACATTTTGAATCTGGTAGAAATTAAATACATGTATGTCATTGTAAAGGTGAAAATTGTATCTCGGTAAATGTCAACCTTGCCTACACAATGAAGAGTGAAGACCTCTCGAAACTTCTTCAGTTCATTCAGAAACTCTCCTCTCCTACTGTAGATGAATAAATTAGTCATAAACTAAAGGTATTTTGTAGCATGTGATAAAAATGTTAATGGTTTATAAATATATGACAACAGTCCATCAAGCGGTAATGTATAGTACATTTAGACTGACCTAATTATTTTCATAAAGGTGAACGTATAGTTGACCGAGCATAGAATGTAAATATTTCATCATCAAGTATATAAACTATGTAACAGTACTGTAATTAATTAAAGATAAATACAACATAATTATGCTGTCACTTCAATTGAAGTAAATTCAATGCTTTAAAAACAAAAACTACATTAATTCAGCAGAAAATTTACTGCAAAAAACATCGGTCATCTATGTGTACGATATAAATAAACCTAATTCACTAGTACAAGCCAGGTCAAACTGTGCAATTGTTCCGTCTTGACGAGGGTGGATACTGTATAGTTAACGGTTACCTTTCTGACGGCAACTTATTCTACCCATACAACCAGTGCAGACCAAGACCAGCCCACGCATCCTTGCTGTCTGATCATGGTCTGCACTGTCCGCAAGTCAGTCAGTACACATTTTAAAAATTTTCCCTAAAAATAATGAATAGTTTAGTCCAGATTGAGGAAATGGAATAGTCCATTTCAGATTTTAGGGTGATATGAGTTAGTTTCATATTGTAATCCCTCATACTCATAATAAAGAAGTCCAACCAGTCCATTTTACAAATTAAGCAGACGTAATGGGTTATGTTTGATAACAATCAAGGTGTATTATGTCTAGCATAATGGCCATTGTCCAGTGCACAGACAATACAGATATAATTAGATACACATTATGATTAATAAAGATAATGTACTAGTTGGTTGTCACTTGTCTGTCGTATTTGACATTTAGTATGATTTGGCATCTGAAATAATAGAAAATTTGACCTACTTCCTTATTGGATGATATTAATAAATTGCATATATTCATATTTCTAATGATTAGATAATAAAAGCCGTGTTTTATTTCTTTTAATTGATGTACTTGTGACCTTATTTCATCTGCTGAATGCGAGAAGTTCTAATTTTTCCTTCAGAAGCACAATACCGCATATTATGGTGTGCGTTAATATTTGACAATAAATTATAGTAAAAATAAAGTTTTATACTGGTTAATATCAGTTTTTGTGTCGCCTTGAAAAGGTGACATATAGGGGTTACTTTTGTCGGCGGTGTCGGCGGCGGCGGCGTCTGTGTCTGCGTCGTTGTCGGCGTCGGCGTCCGCTAAAGCTTGTCCAGAGCATAACTCAGTCACTATAAGTCTGATTGACTTCAAACTTGGTATGCATGCTTCTTTCAATAACCCGAAGTGCAGTGCACAATGACCAGTACTCTGCAGTTCTTATTTTTTGAGTTATTGCCCTTTGTTAATTTTCATACTTTAATTTTGTCCGGGCCATTTCTCTTCAACTAAAAAAGCTATGGACTTGAAACTTTATAGGATGATAGATCTCATTAAGAAGAAATGCAGTGCACAAGAACCAGTACTCTGCACTTCTTAATTTTTGAGTTATTGCCCTTTGTTAATTTTCATACTTTATTTTTGTCCGGGCCATTTCTCCTAATGTATAAAAGCCATGGACTTGAAACTTCATAGGATGATAGGTCTCACTAAGAAGAAGTGCAGTGCACAAGAACTGGTACTCTGCATTTCTTATTTTTTGAGTTATTGCCCTTTGTTTATTTTCATACTTAATTTTTGTCCAGGCCATTTCTCTGAAAGTATAAAAATTATGGACTTGAAACTTCATAGGATGATAGATCTCATTAAAAAGAAGTGCAGTGCATAAGAACTGATACTCAGCATTTCTTATTTTTGAGTTATTGCCCTTTGTTGCTTTTCTTACTTTATTTTTGTCCTGGTCATTTTTCCTCAAGTATGAAAGCTATGGACTTGAAACATCATAGAATGATAGATCTTATTGATAAGAAGTGCAGTGTACAGAAACTGCTGCTCTGCACTTATCATTTTTTAGTTATTGCCCTTTGTTATTTTACATATTTCATTTTTGTCCTGGCCATTTCCCCTAAACTACATTGTTCACAAGGCGACACATCCGACTTGCGGAGTTCTAGTATATTGGTTAATATCAGTTTTATATAGGTTAATATCAGTTCTATACTCGTTTATATCATATGGTCTTGAGTAGCTATTTTTTTTTGTTACACATGTAAATCAGGCTTCCAAAAAAGTCCATTACATAGATATAGCACTAGATGTAAATTTGATTGGTTAACAAAAGGAATTACATAAGAAAATAAATACTTGTACCATTGAAAAGAGGGTGGTCATTTTAGACAGGGATCACTGGTTTAAAATATCTATTTACATTTAGATGGACATTGTATAATAATAGACTTAAACTCCAGAATTAAGAATATTTGGGGTTTTCCCAGCTAATCCGTAGGTACAAACAAACTTATACAGTTACTGCTTCGAAAACAAGGGCAACTGGTTGATAAATCTATTGTGTCAGGTAGTGCACCCTGGAGCTACAATGGTAAAAGTAAGTTTGTACCTACAGATTAGATGGGGGGAAAAACCCACAATTGCCGAGTTCCGGAGAACGTCTATTGTTTTGTGGAGAAATGTTACTTAACTGACGAGTTGAAAGTTTAAGGATTGACTATTGAATGTTTCCTAATTCTCAGCTCAGCAAGAGGTAACTTTTGCTATTTTAGTTTTGGAAATAACTGAGAGGATATTCAAGAATAATATGTGCAAATTACCAGGTATTCCATATATGTAGTATATGTGCAAATTAGGCATAACTGGCATTTCATCTATACAAGTAGTCATTCATATTTGAGAAATAGATTTCAATTTTGATTGTGATATAATAGAAAAAAAAGCACCGTATGAGTTTAAATGTACAGTTATTTAATCACCGAGGCTGTGCCATCAGCTATTTGAACAATTAATATTGTGGAATTTTTCCCTAAAAATAAGGAATGGTTTTGTCAAAATTAAAAGATGGACAAGTCCATTTAGCGTGGTAAGAGTAAATTACTACATAGGAAATAATCAGTATATATTTGTATGGCCTACATGAGTGTTAAAAATACCTTAATAGGAAGTAAATAACGAGGCAATAGGTAACATAATCTGACTTAAATTTATAAACAATACACGTCATGTTCTGTCTGACAGTATTTGAACTAGTTACAAGACAGTTTTCTTAGCTCTTAATCTTTGTGATATTTCAAGTTTTTTTTTCAAGCAGCTAGATTAAAGTTTTAGAGTTGATAGCAAAGTTGAAGAACACTGATCTCTGAAACTTAAGTACATGTATTGTTACATTGTTCATAAGCTTATACTTACCACTCTTCTACTGTTGAATGAAAGATTAAAGTCAGGAAACCAAATTTTGTAATCCAATCTAATTCTAGCCATCTTTGAATTATGAATTTCAATAAATTTTGTTCACACTTGTTTGAAAGACATTATGGGATTGTTAATATATATCTGTATGAAACCTTTTTTTGTTTTGTAAGTTTGTAGGTTTGATCCCTTGAAAAATCCTTTGGTCTCAGTTTGCTTGATTCCAATGTGATTCCAGCATATATGCATGAATTTGACTTAAATTTTATCATTTGAAAATGAATTTTGTTTTTATTCAAAAATAAAAAGAAGGCATTCAGTTTAAAACAGGATGTTTTAAACACACAGGATATGATTATAACAATTTTTGTAAAACATACTAGATTCAGATTTGTAACTGTTCATTAGGTAGGGTTTATTGTACAACTTGTAGTTTTACACATACATTTTTGTCTTGAACATTGTTCATAACTTCTTTACTACCATCTGTAACATAGCAGCATTTCATATTTTTTTTATAAAAAAGAAATTTTGTTGTCATGGCATATTGTTATCAATGAATGAGCATTAAAAGGTCATTTATATTGATCTTTTCAACAGACCAGAGAAAATTAACACATCAAAATCTTACTGTTGAAAATGTTATTAATATGCTTCTAGTTATTGCCCTCTGATTTCTTCATTAATTTACCAGTCTTATTAAAGGGAAATAATTGTGAGTAAAGAGATGTTACTGATAAAGATTATTTGTAAAGGGAAGTAACTCTGGCATATTATGTGTAAAGGGAAGTAACTAATACAGATTCTTTGTCAAGGGAAGTAACTTTATGAAATTCTGTGTCAAGGGGAGTAACTAGCATTGGCTATTGTTTTCTGTTTGTTATTGCATCTCATCATATTGTCCATACTATATAGCATGAATAATAAACATTGTCAGGTTATTATGTTAATTTTTGTGTTACATATATGAAATTCTGTTGAGCTGTTATATATATAAATATATATATAGCATTGTTAATTAATTTTGTAACTAACATTATATCAAATTTGTCATTGATAAAATACGGTAAAATGCAAAGATTGATGGTACTGTTAAAATAAGAATCAGTTCATACAATAATTGGTAATTTATCTTAGACTCTTTAAAATTTCAAAAATGCTTTTTTAAGGAAATGAAGCTGACCAGAACTTTTTAAAGCCAGTACAGTTTTGTTGATTGGCCAGTAATATTAGTAATTAGAGAAAATTATTGTTCTTTAACATTTATAATTTCATAACCTTGAAGAACAGGTTCAGTTTATCAGATTTAGATTATGTTTTCTTTTTGAAGTTAGTTTAAGTTGGGTTAAATTAGTTTAAGTTGGGTTAAAATTTGCTTTTCCTATTTCATAAATATTTAAAAAAAAAAGGTATCCTTTGGACAGGACAACACAATAATATGTATTTAAGAATATTTAAGTAAAATATCAATTTGGTTATCGTAGGGAAAAAAGATTTGGAGGAAAATATTTTTACGATCTTTGCATTAAACTGTTTCAGTTATTCATTGTAAATATCAGTCTTATGATGTACATGTTCAGACCTATTTTTCATCCCCTTTTTGTACCCTGGTTTACATTTTAATTATGAAGTTTAATAAAGAAAAATATTGTTTTATGAAATCAGTAACTTTTATTTCTAAATCATTATTGTTTTTAGAATTGCTCACGTTAGTTTTTATGAAATTTTGCTCCTTTGCCCTGTTGATTTTTAGAAATTAGGTTTGTAAGTTTCTAAATTTTCATTTTAACTTAAAGACCCATCTAGAAATGAATATTAAAAAAGATTGTTAAACTGTATAAAATATGTTTGTAATTGTCACAAATAATGTAGACTCTTGCCTATGTAGAATTTTTTTAATAGAATTTATGAAGACAGAATATTGTTTTATTATATGTTTTAAAAATTGGTTAAGGTGGGTCTTTAATTTATTTTCCAGTTAAATAAAAGCCAGGGATCTAAATGGAAGTGTACATGGAGAAGAAAAGGATTATTTTTGTTTTTGTATATTGACTGTGATGCATATAAAGTTTATGTACGTTCTCAAAAAAATTTTAAATTTTAGCCCCACCCCATGACAAAAACCAAAAAATAAATGGGTTTCAACCGCTGGACCCAAGGAACCACCTCCCCTCCGGCTCTGATCAGGATCCATGCGTTCGCTACAGTTTCTTACGTTTTAGAGTTTTTAAGCGAAAAAAGCATGGAAATTTTCCCGATCAGACGCGCGGGAATGTCGGTTTTTGATCCAGGGTGGGGAAACCTTTTTTTGTTTTGTTTTTGGTCGGGGTCAATTAAAAATGTTGAAAAAAAAGCGTAGATAAGTGTTACTTTGATAAAGTGTATTTACATGAAAAAAGTATTGTCTTTGTTTTCATTCTTACCCTTCTTTCTTGTGACATGTCTGTATATTTAGATCCCATGTGGTCTTCATAAAGACAGGTGGTCTTTATGACAAGGTTCCTACATAACATAAGTTAAGATAATGTGAGGTTGGTGCCCTCTATTTTATTGTAAGCTAGAAAGTTTACATATACAAACGTTTACATATACAAGCTATATATCTTTTAATCTAGACAATACTTTTCATCGTTTTTAAGGAAAAATTAAATATTTTTTAAAAAATGACTGAAAAGTGAACAGTGCAGACCATAATCAGACATCTGGGATGTTTCTGCTAATCTTGGTCAGCACTGGATGCATGTTTGGAAAACTTATGCTCCTAGTGTCAGTGGCGGAATGGTTAAGGTCTTTCACTTCAAACCCCTTGACCCTCACTGCTGTGGGTTCTAATCCTGCCATATGTGCAAAGTAAAACCCAGCAACAAGAAAAAAAATACTAGTGCTAAGAGTAATGTAATTGCATACAGGACACATGCATACTACTCTGTATATATGCAGTTCTATAACTGTATTATTAATATCTTAGAAAATGAATAGTGATTTCAGTTGCAGATAATTTGTTTAATCTAAATTCCAGTCTACATGTATATAGCCTAAATGCATTTGATGGGTTAATTCACTCAGACAATTCACATTATATTTATATACCAGTTGATGTAATAAACCTATTAATGTTCTCCTATTTCTTATAATTATCTATGTCAATTATCTATAGCTTACATGAACGTTCTACAATGTCAGTTTATATACCAAAAGCAGTATGTCTATATGATTTAATTATCAACTGCGCATTAATCAGGTATAAAATGAATTTTAGTATATCCTTATGAAAATCTTGATATTTTTCACCATTAAAATAGAACTCTATGACTTTGCCTGCTTTAAAATTTTAATATATTTTATCATTTAAGTTGAAATGGCTTTTGAAACTGTGCTAAGATGATGTGAATGAATTTACTATTCCCCTAGAAAATTTATTAACGTATTTCACCATTTACATTGAATTAGTTTTTGAACACAGTAGCGAAGATTGCCAAATTTCTAGATTTCCAAATATGAAACACATTAGTAATTTTTCTTCTGTTATAACTTGGTACAACTTCACAATGACAGAGATAAGGTAAATTTGCAGCTTTGCTGGTGTAGAAAGACCTTTTAATTCAGCCTGCAAGTGGCAACTGTTTCTACCCATGCGACCATGCTATTTAGTACTTTGTTTTTAGTTTGTACTCATTTTTCAAATTACAAGAGAATAACATTTTTTTGTGGTGATTGAATGATAGACATTAGATAGTAAGTAGTAGTGGGCGCAGATCTTGGAATTTAATAATCCTAATCTTAATATGAAGAGGTTTTTTTTGCATTTTATTAGTTTTTCAGTGGGACTCGATGATGAGTAAAATTTGTGCTTGATTTTCAGTACAAAAATGGAAGGTAATATTCGAACCTTGATATTATATCACATTTTATGACATAACATATAATAACCAAATCTCAGTGAAGATTGGGGGAGGGGAGGAGTGTGTCATGACCCCCAAAATCATCTCATGCCTGTTAAAGGTTAATATGCACCATCATGTATTCACATGCATCTGAAGACTGTGGTAAAGAACCACTGGAATAAATATAAAAGTAATGTTTAATTTTTTTATATTATTATTACATGTAAAGCATATACTGTTTTTATGAGTGCAAGATAAATTACTTAGCCTTAAAAATGAAGTATAACTTATATATGATGAGATAAAGTTCTGGTGTAATGAAGTAACAAGAACTATCGATCTAAAATGAACACTAGATGTTCAGACATTAACTTAGACAAAAGATCACATTTTCTTATTAATGCATGCTAGAGAGTTTCTAAAATGGAATTTTCTTGAGAAAACGAAACCCTATGTTACCAATTAGGAGACGAAACTACGAGACACAACTTTCGATGTCTCGAGAAAAAAAAACTTGACCCATAGGGAATGGCATCTTTTGTCACAATCTAAACTGAAGTGCTTTCTATTTTAAATACGCAATTGTGCCATACATCACTTCTTGTCGTGGAAGCAATCTTCAAAATGTCTTGAGAATGATATTAAATTCCTGTTAACCTAAATTCTGTCAAAGCCTGGATTGAAGTTTTCTCAAAAATGTTCATGTCAATGTTGAAATTTATAGAGATTGAAGAACACTTTGATAGTGAAACTATGCAAGAAGCCAAGATTTCCTAAAATAATTTATAAAACAATTTTAACCATTGAATTACACTTTGATGATAAATATAGCTCATGTTTGTTATTGCCCTATAATTTTAAGCAGCATGCCTTGATCCAGATTCATGCTAATTTTCATGAAATTTTTGAAAATCTTGAAAAGTAAAATATTGTGAAATGAACTAAGAATGTTATTTAAACAGTGGAAATAGTATTTAAATTCATATAAATTGTCAAAAAGAGGTGAAACTATGCAAAATATAGCCCTTATTGTGATAAATACTAGATGAAAAATAAGTCATTCATTGCATATACCGGTTTATATCCTTTTAATCATTACCTGAATTGTGAATAGTTTTACTTTTCTTAAAATCTTAGTACATTATTTCTCTCCACTTTGGTTTTCTACAAATATTTTTGCCCATCTGAGGGCATGCAGCTTTAAAGGCATTACTAATTCCTATAAGAGATCATGAGAAATTTGGAATATTTTGCCAGTTTATACATTTTCTAAATGATTGAGATGAAAGAAGATGTTCTCATTGCTAAGAGCAACATAATATGTACATGTATTTTGTGAAGACTGAGATAGTAAAATCTTCAATCTAGGAATATCAAAGGATGGAAAATATAAGCCTTATAAAAAAAAAATATCATTTCTATTAAGCTGGATTAATAAAAAGGATATTCAATGATAAGCACTATGAAGATTTAATATGAAATCCAGCATAGGGAAACTGCAGGATCCAAGATAGCAAAATAAGAAATTTGATATATAAGTTCTCATATCTGACAGGGTATAAGACATTAATTAATTTATAGTAAATACGAAATTCTGTTTATGAATTTGACAGGTTCTAAAGTGGCCAAATAAAAAATCAATATATATATCTTGCAGTTTCCAAGGATGGCAAAATAATAGATTAAATATAAGAATATGACACCAAGGTCCAAGAGATAGTTAAAATTGAAATCCACTGCATGAGAACTTGACAGGGTACCATGATGGCCAAAAAAGAAATGAAATATAAGGAATATGAAGAGATAGGGGCCTGGGGTGTAGCGAAAAAAAGAAAAAATTGTAAAACACCCTTTTTCAAACAAAACAAAATCCACTGCATGTTTTCTTGAACATCGGACATTTTTCGGGGTAAAAAAAAGGTAAATGATGGTTCCCCCATGTAATTAAAAAAGAAATGAAATATAAAGGAATATGACAAGCTAGAATGGGAAAACCCTAGAGGGCGCAAACAGCCCCGAGCCAAAATAAGGCGGTAAGTGAGAAATTTGGAGTTGGTGTTTGGCGTGTTTAACAGCGACAATCCAAAAGCTAACCTACTTTTTATATTCTTTGTTACATGCTGCGCTGTATAGGGAGAAATAAATAAAAAAAAGAAGGATTAAAAATTAATAAAGGAAAATTAAAAATAATTTATTTAGGGGAAATAGAGAAGAGATAGAGGGAAGTTTTAAAATAGTATTTCATGTAGGACATTTTAATTTTATAAAAAAGTTTAAAAGGTTAAAAAATCATTATTCGTTTTCAATTTAAAAGACAAAAGGTAGTCTCGAGGAAAATTATATCTATATATTAATTCAATTTGGTAATTCATGCACATTTATAAGCAATATAAATCATTGGGTCTTCAATCAAAAAATCATAAGGCAAAGGAAGCCAGAGGAAAATTTAGTATCATACAGGTATAAGCTCGGTGCACGTTACAAATTTGGTGGCAGCGTTGCGTGGGATAAAAATACAATAGTTAAATAGATAAGTACTAAATCAAGTACCGAGCCTTAGACAGAAACCATTATTTCATATATATAATCATGAATGACATGAGCATTGAAGACGAGCAAAATATTGCCTTAACAAAAATCAAACTACTTGAAATAGAGACTGAAAGTCTCAGGGTCCAGCTCGAGATACATTTCCTGGACAAATTCTTGAATAAATCTGAAATATCCTCTGTGACGGAAAATTCAGGCACAGAGCGTTTGAACCCAGATCACAAGTATAAGTCACCCAGGCTTGAAGCACAGTACACCAAATGAGCCAGAATATTAGATTGTTATGGAAAAAAACGGTTCCGGGGTTCTAGATGAGCCGAAGATTATCACTGATTTGAAGCCTATATTAAAAGTCTTTCTAGATATAGAATGAAAAGGCTCTCAAACTCCGACTTGGGCCTGAGTAGAAACATGAGAGGCGGATGATGTTGAAATTTTCGGAAATGCCGTATAAAGAAACTTCATTACAGGGATAAATTTAGATAATTTCAAGAACACCAGTATATTAGTACCTAATAACATCTTTTTCTATTCAAACAAAAAGACACATTGGCCGCATATCCTGAAAAGAAAATAATAGAAAAAACGAGAGCAGTTGTCAAACACATTTTGAATGTGAACCACGTAGTAGGTTTTTTCAACTCCTATGAATGTAGGGATATAAAAGGCATAGTAATAACTTTCAAAAGTGAACAAGAAGAAGAAGATTTAAGTCCGGAAACATGGGATCGTTTTGTGACTAAAAAGAAAAAGGCTTTGTGATAGGGAAAAAAAGTTACGCTTTGACATTCCCGTATTAAGAAAAACAAGAATTTTGATGACTATTTACAAAGACTTAGGACCTGAAACTAGGAATACAAAAACCAGGAGAAAATTAACAGTTCTCAGGAAAATCAAAATAATACATGAAAGCCAGCAACTTTTGATGGAACAGGGTCATGGCTTGATTACAAAGCTCATTTTGACGCTTGTTGTGTGATTAACAGATGGTCTGAAAAAACAAAAAGGTCTTTAGGTTTGGGCCGTTTCTTTGCGCGGACAGGCTCAGGGTTGTATTGCGGAAATCTTGGAACTAAGATCGAAGCTTTAATGAATTAGTTAAGGCTTTAGAAGAGCGATTTGCACCTCCAAATCAAACAGAATTATATCGAGTGCAATTAAGAGAGAGAAAGCAAAAACCGTCTGAGTCTTTATCAGAAATGGGCCAGGAGATACGAAGACTTACTAACTTAGCCTATCCCTCAGCACCTTCAGATGTGAGAGAAACCTTGCAAAAGAGCAGTTCATAGATTCTCTCTTCAGTTCAGACATGAGACTAAGAATAAAAGCAAGCAAGGCCTGTAAACCTCAACGATGCTGTAAGACACGCAGTAGAGCTGGAGGCTTTTCATAGAGCGGAGAGGCGAACAACAGATAATAAAAAATTTATGCGTACGGTTAGTCATGCAGAAAAATTTAAATGTTAAGTTACAAAATGACGTTTGAAACAGTTACAGAAGTCAGTGTCAGAAAATTAAGAAAATTTTTACAGGGCAATACTTGGTCAAAGTCTGCAGATTCTAGACAAGGGTTTAAGACACAAGATCTAAGAAATTTCCGATGCGTTCGGGTAAAATGTACACAATTCAAAATACTCAAGTTCAAGGTATGGGTAATAATAATAATAGAGATATGTCAAGTTCTAAATGTTTATGAATGCGGTGAAAGTGGTCACCTTCGTTATAAATTGCCCGAAACTTCATAACCAAGTTTCAAAATTCAAAACAAACAAAAATATGGTAAACATTAGTGTAACAAAATACTAGTAAATATGGGTCTGGTTTATTTATAGAAGCTAGAATTAATAATTTTCCAGCAACTTGCTTAGTAGATACACGGGGCTACATTAAAACCATAGTATCAAAAGAAATTCATGGTAACATTAATTCCCCTATGAAATTAAATTCGTTTAAGCTGATATCGTAACAGCATCAGGAACAATTATTAGATATACAAGGAAGCACGAAAGTTAAATTGAGATCGGGGATAATGCATCATTGCTTGATGTAATTGTATCAGAAATAGAAGGGGACGCAATCTTGCGGTCTTGATTATTTAAAAAATCGCAAAAATGCAAATATCGATCTTATAGAATGTGTTTTACGCTTAAATGGACAGTCTCATGAATTAAATTGTTCGGACCGATAGGGTGTTACAGGGTTATGGTAAAAGAAAGAACTGAAATTCCGGAAATTCTGAAAAAGTGATACAGGGTAAAATTAATGATGCATCTAAGCCTACTAGAGGTTTGTACTTAGTTGAACAATTGAATCGCCCTGTTCTTGATAACGATGGTTTAGTTGCTCGAACACTTGTGCAAGCAAGTAACAGTTATACCAATAAGAGTTATAAAAACTTGTCAGAAGAAACAAAGGTTTTGCATCCAGGAACTCATGTTGCTATCATGAGTCCTGTTAAAAGTGTGAACGAAGTTAAGGTATCAAGTGAAAAGAATAATTCTAATATCCCGTCTCATTTAAAAGATCTGTATGAACGAGCTTACTAAAGATCTCGATAAAAATCAGTGTAAAGATGTTCACAAGTTTACTGTGTAAATATTCTCATATATTCTCTGAGACAGATTCAGATCTAGGAACGCACAGGAATAATTCGACACAAAATATCGACTGGGGATGCACATCCAATTAAAACAGCCTCTCCGAAGGCTTCCTCATCAAATGAATGAAGAAGTAAATAAACATTGTCAATGAAATGTTGGATAAGGGAATTATAGAAATCATCCTCAAGTCCTTGGGCTAGTGGTGTTGTATTAGTTAAAAAGAAAGATGGAACGCATAGGTTTTGTTTATCGCATTATAGGAAATTAAACAATGTAACGGTAAAGGATGCATATCCCAACTCCGCGAATAGCATGAAATTAGAATCAATTAATTCGGGCGCAAAATGGTTCTCATTGCTTTAAGACTTAAGCTCAAAGGGTTACTGGCAGGTTGAAGTTGAGCCCGAAGATAAAAAACAAAAAGCTTTTATGACTTATGAGCAAGGGTTGTATCAGTTTCAAAAATTATGCCCCTTTTGGTTTTTGACAATGCGCCAGCGACTTTTCAAAAAGGTATGGAACCAACACTGGTTTTAATTGGATGTTTGTTTGATTACCGTGACATATTATTTTCAAAAAGGGAAAAAACTTTTAAAAATATTTAAAAAAATTGATTTCCCAGTGTTTAAAAGATTGAAATCAGGTCTTAAAATTAAAACCCCAGAAAAATTTTAAAATTTTTGAAAGGAATTTAGAGTTTTTTTGGGCAAAATTGTTTCGTTCTGTGGGGTATTTTAAAAACTTCCACAAAAAAAGTAAAACTGTATAAAGTCATGGCCCAACCCCCTTGAATGTTATGAACCGGGTTCATTTTTTGGGTTTGCAATTATTTTCAGAAAAATTTATTTACGGGTTTTTCGTTTTTGCTAAACCCACAGTAAATTTAAAAGAGAAATTTCCAAAAAAAATTGGGAATACAGAATTTTCTGAAGCATTTAAAATTCTGAAACAGAAAATTAACAGGGCCTGTGCTCGCGACCCAGGGGCTTCACAAAAAAATTTAAATTTGGATTACGTGGGTTTTCAAATGTTTTCTATTGGGGGGAAAAATTTTTCCCAGAAAAAAATAAAGGGACTGAAAGGGTCAGGGCCCATTCAAAAGCCGAAAAATTTTTCAAAAGGTTTTAACGGTAATACGTTCACGTAAAGAGCTTTTTTAATTGTATTTTTCGCAAATACTTTCAAAAACAATTATTTGTTGGTAAACGTTTTCGTAAAGCGGGTCGGGGTCCTTGATGGTTTTTGCGTTTTTAAAAAACCCGGAAGGGGGGCAAGTTGCAAGTGGCTTTTAAATTTCTTGCTTTTACCATTTTGAAAATAGAACATCGCCTGGGGAAAAAAATTTTAAAGCGGAAAGCATTATAAAAAAACTTGGAAAAAAATGTGGAATAACAAGGTCTCCAAATTTAAAAGAAAAAAAAATTTTCAGGTTTCAGCACCTATTTACCCAGGAAAGTTGACAAGATTTTTTACATTTCACTTCAATTGCAAAGAATTTTAAAAGACAAAAGAATTAAAATAATAAAATGGTTTAAAAAAAATGGGAAATCAATAGTGATTAAAATTTGGTTTTTTGGAAAAATTAAATTTAATCTTTTAGGACACAAAGGAAAGACTTATATAAGAAGGGTACATTTTAAAAAATGGGATTGTAAGGGAAAACTTAATTAATTGGCAGGCTTAATTTCCAAAAAGTTTTTCGGGTTAAAGTTTTGAAATTCCTTTATGATATAAAAGGCATAAATCATTTGGAATCCGTAAAAATTATAAAAATAAGACAAAACTGGCCCGGTTTACAAAAATATGTACGAAAATTTGGGTTAGTACCTGTTAAAAAGGGGTTTTAAAACCAAAAACCCCCTCGAATTAAAAAACGGAATAAGTTAGGGCGGTTTTTTCCATGGAAAAGAATTGGAGCGGTAATAACTAGGTGAGGTTACCACAAAAAACAAAATAATTTAAAAATTTAAATATATAATTACTGATTAATTTACAATGGCCGAGGGTTTTTTTGCCTGCCCAACATGGAGAAAAAAGTTTTCTAAAATAAGGGTAGAACAAATTTTTTAGCAAGTTTGGGGTCGATAAATACTTCGATAAGGTGCAGTTTTTGGGAAAGTTGTTTTCGGAAATTGTTGAGCTGCTGGAACAAGAAAGACCAAACAAACCTTTCCCCCCGCCCAATTCAGAGAAAAGGTAGAGGTTTTTAATAAAACCCTTTTAGAATGCTTAGTATTTTGTTGACGGAATCATAAAGATGGAGGGGGTTACTTCCTTTTGGTGAAATTTTTGGGCTTTTGAGCAATTTCTGGGGCAAGAAAAACGGGTTGATTGCCAAATAATTGTTAGGTAGGAAAATCCTAATTTAGACATAGCTTTTAAGTTTTCTAAATTTTTAAATTTTATACCTTCACATTGGGCAAGGGAAATTTTAAGTAGATTAAAGTGGCACATGTTTCGTAAAGGCCCCCATACTGGAAAACTCAATTAAAAAGAACAGAAAATTTTATTGATGTTAAACTCTCATTTAATAACCTTTTGAGGTGGATCAAAGGTTTTTAGTTTATTTTTTTCCCGAAAAAGGTTGGTTGTTCTTTTTAAATTCAATCTTTTTGGAAGGGATTTTGAGAAAAAAATAAATATCAGATTTTTTTAAAAAGTTAATTGTGGTTTTAAAAAAAAACTTTTACAAAATTCATTTAACGTATGGAAAAAATAAAAAAGTCAAAATTTTTCCAGAAGATACTCAAAAATCTCAAAAGGGACTTTGAACCCTAGAAAGTACAGAGATAAAAAAAAATAATTTTTTTAAAATAGAAAAAAACGAAGATGATTCAGCGAAAAAACCCCGATATGGAAGGAAAAAAAAACCATATATTAAATCTATTATTTTTATTTTCCAGAAAAGGCTAAGACCCAAAAAAAGAAACGAAGAAACCTTTGCCAAAGCTTATGTTCAATATGCAAGGACCTTGTGCTTGAAGAGAAGTTTCTACAGCACATAATGTTATGTAAGAAGAACAATGATAGGTTGTGCTGTGTGACATGCAAAATGTATTTTAAGAAGGAGATTTACAGAAGCAAACATATGAAAAGAGTGCATAGCACTGAACTACCGATAAGGAAACTCCAAGTACAAAATCAAGAGTGTTGTAAAATTGGTGACGAAGATTCTGATTGGATCGGGATCCTGACATTGAAATATCTGAGGAAAAGACTGACAATGTCATAGAGGATCAACAGAAAGTGAAAGAAGATTCAGAGGCAATAAAAATTGGAAGGTTATATAGGTAAAAGAACACTACCTAATCCGGTGATAGCACCAGTCATAGAAAGTGTCCGAAAACTTGATAATGATATAGAGCAAGAAAATAAATTGGACCCGAGGCAGTGAAATCTTGCAGTTCCGTTGAAGATCTCCCAGACAATCCTCAGGGCATAGATAATTCAGGAAGTACAGATGATAATAATATCAATAATGTGGACAAAAGGGAGTGTGAATTAAATTATGATGATTCAGAAGAGGATGAGGAGCAAAGTTATGAAACTGTTACAGATATCAAGGAAGATGAAGTCAAAGAAACTGATGAACCATCACCATCATCAGTTTAAAACAGTTTGAAAATAGTGTCGCTCCATCCGAGGAGAAAATATCCATTGAGATAGAGAAAGAAAAGCTAGAGATAGAGAAGAAAAAGATTGACTTAGAAACAGCTAAATTTGAATTTAAGAAAAATATGTTGGCAAAGCTAATTGACATTGTGTCAGACATGTAGGGACAAGAAACATGATTTAAAAGGACAGGAGTGTTATTTTAAAGTGTTCTGATATTATTTTCAGATATTTTGTTGTGTAAGCAAGAAGCTTGATACATAATAAAAGTTTATTTGATCTGGGAAATTGAGTTTATCATGCGGGACGCATGCCTTTCGGAGGCGTGGGTAATGTAGCGAAAATAGAAAAGTTACTTCCCCTTAATGAGTAAACACCATTTGTATACAATCAAAACAAATTGTTCCAGACGTGATTTTCTTGTAAATTGTACCTGTAAGTTGATATCAAATATGTTTGATGATGTTGCTTGATTTAATTACCTTTTGCTTTTCAATCTGGAGTTCTTAGAAGTTGTCGGTTATGTTATTAATGTATAAAAAGGTAAGATTATCTTTATTTTGGCGATGGTTCCCGAGTCATGTATATATGTACAAAAGTAACGCATATTGGAAAGGTAAGCAGTATTTGATTTCAATGATAATAATATATTCAAGCGTTTACAAGATATGGAAGACACTAGAGGGCGCAAGCAGTCCCGAGCCAATATATAAGGCAGGTGAATGTGAGAAATTGAGAGTTTGGTGTTTTGGCAGCGTGTTGAACAGTCGACAATCCTAAATGCTATACCTACTTTTTATATTCTTAGTTGCACAGTGCATAGCGCTGTGATAAGGCTGAGAAATAATAAGTAGAAAGAAAGCAAGGATTAAAGATTAATAAAGGAAGATTAAAAATAATTTATTAGTAGAGAAATAGAGAACGAGATAGAGGGAACGTATATATAAATAGTATTTCATGTAGGACATTAATTTGATAAATTGTTTAATAGGTATAGAAATCATTATTCGTTTTTCAATTAAAAGACAAGGTAGTCTCGAGGAAAATTATATCTATATATTTAATTCAATTTGGTAATTCATGCACATTTATTAAGCAATATAAATCATTGGTCTTCAATCAAATAATCATAAGGCAAAGAAGCCAGAGGAAAATTTAGTATCATACAGGTATAAGCTCGGTGCACGTTACAATGGCAATTGTTTGTTTGTTTCGGGTTTTACGTCACATCGACACAGTATAGGTCATATCGCAATGTTCCAGCTTTACTGGTGGAGGAAGACCTCAGGTGCCCTTCTGTGCATTATTTCAGGCACGAACGGGCACTTGAGTAGAACCACCGACGTTCCGTAAGGTAGCTGGATAGCTTCCTCACATGAAAGAATCCAAAGTCCCTGTCGGATTAGAACCCACAGCGGTGAGGGGCAAGTGGTTTGAAATCAACGACCTGAACCACTCGGCCACCCATGATGGCAAAATAAGTAATGGAATATAAGAATATGACGGGGTCCATGATGGCAAAATAAGAAATTGAATATAGAAATATGACAGGGTCCATGATGGCAAAATAAGGAATGGAATTTATGAATATGACAGGGTCCATGATGGCAAAATAAGAAATGGAATATAAGAATATGACAGGGTCCATGATGGCAAAATAAGAAATGGAATATGACAGGGTCCATGATGGCATCACTCTGTTATTCCAGGTGTGTACTGTTATTATATTTAATAAATCATTTAAAGCAGCACGCCTCCAGATTTATCCTAATTTTCATGAAAATCTTGAAAATGTATTTAAAAGAAAAATATTACAAAGTGAACAAAGAAAGTAATTTACATATTGCAAACGGCACTTACAATCCACGTAAATTACCAAAAGGGGACGAAATATGCAAACAATAACCCTTACTACGTTAGTAACGCATTAGAAATATGGTGAAAAATACCGCATCATCAGTTATTAATCGCACATAGATATAAATTATTTTTTGAATCTTGAATGTACACTTCAGCCTCATTAAAACGCTCATGTTGGGGTCCAATGTCTCAACACCGCGTTCTAACGAGGCTCTCTTTAGAACGCTCATTGCGAAATTACCGCATTACCCCACCCACCACACATATATAAATAACGCTGATTTTTTTTTACTTACTGTTCATTCACCATCGGTTGCCAATGTCACAGTTATGATATGAATTTGAGATTTTGGAAACAATTTGAAGGCAGGTAAAACAACAAAAGAGCGGATAAACGCTTGCCTGGACATGTTTTTCACACCTTTGGCGCTCATAAATGTCCTAATAACAATTGTTTATTGTACTTGACTGTCAAATTGAGCATGCGTTATAGCGTGCTATAAATCTAAGTCTACTTAAAAAAAAAAAATTTTTTTTGGGGGGGGGGGGTGGTTTTTTTTTTTTTTTTTTTTTGGGAGCCAAGGTCTTTGAGCGCTTTACTGAGATTAGCGTTATAATGAAGAGCGAGTTATCGAGGCTACAGTGCTTTTCTAACAATACTAGTGCGTTTTCCCAAAGTTTGATTTTCTTGAAATATGTTGGCTCATCTGGAGGCATGCAGCTTTAAGTATTATAACAACTTAATTTAGATCAATATATACATCAATATAATAATTATGATATGCACAATTTAAATATTAATATCATAATTATTTGAAGTACTATTAAAATGGTACCTCTTATGCAAAGTTAGTAATTTATAAAGCTATTTTCCCCATATTTTTTAAATAAAAATCTAACTTAATAACTGTTAATTAAAATATTGTATTAAAATAAAATTAATAAAATTATAAAATGTTATTAAGCTATCATTCAAAATTATACATAAAAAATAAACTGTATTTAAATTAAAAGTGTTTCCTCTGTTATTCCAGGGTTTCAACATAAAAAACTAAAACTAGTCTGCTAATGATCAAATATTTAAAAATTAGGTCTAAGTCCAAGGAATCATAAAAATATGCTTTTTTACAGATTTTAATTTGCCAACTAATCTCAAAAGAAAAAAAAAAGCATGATTCTTTTCAAAATGGTGTAAAATATTATTCCCAATGCTTAGAGAGTAAACATTAATAATTAAGCTTTTGTTAGACAACCTGTCTTGTTTTCCCCAAAACTAATTACCAAATTTCATAACTAAATAATTGGTCTGATCTTGACTGGTTCATGAATGGGTGAACAAAACCGTTAAATCATTATATACCCCGGTAGTATAAGAGATATATAACATGATATTCTTACTATGACAAATATACTTCTAAAATAGTCTATGACTAAATTACCGTAAGCTTAAAGTATAATTCTTTCACGCTCCCATTAAGCTTGAAGTTGCCTGTGTTTTTCCCCTTTAAGGCTATATCTGGAGTATAAACGACCAAAGACTTTAAGAAGATATTCTCTTTTTTTCTAATTTTGAAACAAAGGCTAAGGTGGACTTTGATTACTAACCTTATTACATAGAAGAGAGAAAAAATCACAATGTCATCAAAAAGATGAATACTGTGAATTCACCTACTTTCATGGGCATAAAATTTCGTTGTTTTGTCATAAAGAACATTTTGTGGGTTGTTAATTTCGTGGAGTGTCTATTTATTCCAAAAAAGGAAAATGTAAATCATGTGATGCAAAATAATCTTAGAGCAGACAAAATGAAATTTCATTGGACCTGAAATTCGTGGATTGACTTATCCATGAAAACCACGAAAATTAGTGCCCCGCAAATAATATTTGATCTTGCAGTACAGCCAAACTAAATTGTAGCACAAGAAAGAATGTGTAAGTGATTAAGGTGTAAAAGTATAGGACAGATAGCAGCCAGTTAGCTCAATAGTTATAGCATAGGACTGTTAATTGGACAACCCATGTTTGATTCCCGGACAATGTAAGATCACATTTGTTGTGATTGACCATGAAATCTTTTCTATGGTCATTCGCAGTGTACCTGTGCCCCGGCATGTACAGAAGTTTCACTTCCTTGCAAAGTGAAGGCAACTTGTACTGGTTATAAGTACTTTACAGCCTGTTCAGGAATGACGCTGTGACCGAACTGTGCTCTGGTAAATTCAACGTGGCTTACTGCTGTGATCCGGAGTGAAAACTACCAACATCACCACATAGTCTATTGATCAATTCAAAATGCAGGTATGTGACAAAGACTATGATGACCATTGACCACCCCTCCCCTTTCCTACCATTAAATGCTGTTATAACAATAAAATTTTATGTTAACATATAATAGAATGACTAAATAATTAATTTAAGAAAAACAAATTTATTGCTGACATGATACTTATATACAGTCTTCTTCACTTAGTAAAAATCACTATGAAGTTTCAATGGATTCAAGAGAGTTGTTGCTGAGAAATTATATTATATGCCTGAGAAATAACAGCACAACAATTATTGCTGAAAATCATAAAAGAGGTTCTTAATTCAAATTTTTACCATGTCTTGTTAAATTTTGAAGTCTGCTTTAAAGCCAGTACTAGGGGACTTGGACAGTAGCTTGCACTTATACCAGGACTGTCCATGAACACAATCAATCAAACTGCGCCTGCAACATTTTCAGTTTTGCTGATTTGGAGATTCTTTAGGATATTTGTTCAACTTTTCAAGAAATCCCAAGATAAAAAATCGATAAAGTTCTTAACATGCAGGATGCAGGTATACTGTGGAAAAGATTTTAGTACACGATAAATTTATAATACAGCCTCTGAAAGACCTGAAGCAAGAGCATTATGACTGCCATGTTTGTTGATGAATTTGGTCTCTTAGTGCAAAAAAGGTCATATCTCCGTCTTTATTTCATATTGTTGCAAAGGTTGTACACAAAACCCACAAAAGCACATGTTTCACTCCTAATCAATATGAATACACTTGGTGCAAATTAACCCCACTTAGCAGCTTTTTCCTGCCTGATATATGTCATTCATGACTTTTACCATGACTTATTTATAACTTTGACAGTCATTATTCATTGAAAATTCCTGTGAATGAAATTATATAATAAATTTACCCCACAATCAAAACATGCCTGTTGTTTCATCATTTTAAAACAGCAGTAAAGTTTTTTTATATTTTACTACGTATTAATTATTACACAGAACTGATGATAATTCCATCATTGTTTGAATGGGTATTAAGGTTTTCATACCTACTGTACTTCTGCTTTTCTGCCAAAAATTTTCTAACATTGACCAACATTGTAAAAATTCGGTAATTTCCACAACCTTATTTTTCAAAATATTCGATACACAATAACGTTTAACTGTTTATAATCGGAATTAAGTACAAAGCAATAAAGGATGAGTAATCATAAATAATTAAATGCCCAAAATTTTGAAAAATAACGTTCTGGAATGCCACGTTATTGGCCGACATTAGAATTTCTTTGGCGGGAAAGCATTACAGTAAGACTACCTTAATTAAGATTATTTACCCAAATGGAGCTGTCAAACATAATCATTTATCTTTTTTATAGAAAATTTTAAAATCATTGTTACAACTTCTCACAGCAAACAGTAAAAACCACGATCATATTTATCGTAGAAAGAGGGATCAATCGCGACTGAATAATAATTAAGCCTTAGATAACCCTTAGCTTTCCGGCAGCCATTGAATTGAACCACATGCTGTCTGGCCTTGACCTGCATTTGTAGCAGGATGGAATCTGTTGCCACCAGCACTGATGGGCACTGAGCAAGCTAAGAGTAAAGTCACACAAGCAAGGTAAAGGTCACATGATAACTTTCATGCTTTATTAATCGTCTCCCTAATTTATTATTTCATGCCCATGCTAACACTGAGATATACATGTAAAGAGCTGTACTTTCTTCGACCTGTACACTTGCTTAGAAACTTCCTCGTAAATAGGAATCGGAAGTCTAGCACAGGATTCAAACCCACTGTGATAAGGGGCTTGTGGATTGTAGTCAGTATTCTTTAAGAACTAATATAAACTAGATAAAACATCATGAAAAAAAAACAACAAAATACATGTACTCATATATATTCCGTACATATTCCGGTTCCAACAGTTTGTCAAATGATTATCATTCTGTTTCCCAAACAACCCAGCAAGGGGTAGATTTATAAAAACAAATTATTTCACTGTCAGAAGTAAAAATGGCAATCTCCTGTATAGTGTCAATTTTCTATACTTCCACTGCTTTAGATTCATATTTATTTTGTTTTGGTTTAAATTTGACTTGTATTTCACATGTTTATTTGAACTTTATGGTCATAGTTTACTGTTAGTTATGCATATATGAAACAAGAGCTCCACTGTGAGTAAGACCAGGCGACATACCCCTGGTGGCAAATTTGAAAGGAAGTACTACAGACAAAACAAGAACCTTATGAACCGGGTGGTGCTCCCCGAGAAGGTTTTGGACACAGGAAAGTATAAAAAATGAACAAATGGCAAAAACTCCAAAATTAGGCAAGGCAGAGTTATGTTTTTTTGCACTGCACTTCTATTCAATGAGATCTATCTATCTTTAAAGTTTCCTGATGATATCTCTTATAGTTTCAGAGATATGTCCCGGACAAAAGTCAATGTGTAAGAATGAACAAAGGGCAATAACTTCAAAATTAGACAAGGCTTTGTTTAGGTTCTTTAAGCATTGCAGTTCTATCCGATGATATCTATCTACCTACAAAGTTTCATATTGATATCTCTTATAGTCTTTGAGTTATGTCCCGGACAAAAGTCAACAAGAGGGCCATGATGGCCCTGAGGTCCATCACCTGTATATAGCCCCTCCACCCCCATTCCCCCCCCCCCCCCGGCAGGGCCAATTTTGACCTAAGGGCTTTTTTTTTAACAAACTTGGTAGACACCCATAAGAAGATGTTTCATGCTAACCATCTTTTAAGTTTTTACTATACATACACATATAGTTAAAAACAATGACACCCCTGGGGCGGGGCCAGTTTTGACCCCAGGGCTTTTATTTGAACAATCTTTGTAGACACTTACTGGAAGATGTTAAATGCTATATATCTAAACTCTAGCTATCTGGGTTTTTTAAAAGAAGATTTTTAAGTTTTTGCTATACACATATAAGGAAAATCAATGACTCCCGGGGCGGGGCCAATTTTGACCCCAGGGCTTTTATTTGAACAAACTTTGTAGAAACACACTAGAAGATGTTTCATGCTTAATATCTAAACTCTAGCTATTTGGGTTTTTTCAAAGAAGATTTTTTAAGTTTTTGCTATACACATATAGGGAAAAACAATGACCCCCGGGGCGGGACCAATTTTGACCCCAGGGCGTTTATTTGAACAAACTTGGTAGACACCCATTAGAACATGTTTCATGCTAAATATCTTAGCTCTTTGAGTTCTTTAAAAGAAGATTTTTTAAGTTTTTACTATATGCATAAAGGGAAAATCAATGACCCCCTGGGGCGGGGCCAATTTTGACCCCCGAGGCTTTTATTTGAACAAACTTGGTAGACACTCATTAGAAGATGTTTCATGCTAAATATCTTAGCTCTTTGGGTTCTTTAAAAGAAGATTTTTTAAGTTTTTACTATATGCATATATTGGGAAAATCAATGACCCCCTGGGGCGGGGCCAATTTTGACCCCAGGGCTTTTATTTGAATAAACTTGGTAGAAACTTACTAGAAGATATTTCATGCCAAATATCTAAGCTCTAGCTCTTAGGGTTTTTTAAAAGAAGATATTTAAAGTTTTTTCTTTAGGTTGCCATGGCAACCAGAGTTCTGCATGGAATTAAATTCTTTGAACAATTTTTAAAGGTGACCACCAAAGGAACATTCCTGTGAAGTTTGGATGAAATTTGCTTAGTGGTTTATGAGGAGATGTCATTTAAAGTAAAAGTTTAAGGACGGCCGGACGCCAGACGAAAAGCGATCACAAAAGCTCACCCTGTCACTTTGTGACAGGTGAGCTTAAAAGTAAAAGGAAACAAAGGGCAATAACTTCAAAATAAGGCAAGGCAGAGTTATGATTCTTTAGCACTGCACTTCTACCCAATGAGACCTCTCTATCTACAAAGTTTCACGTGATACCTCTTATAGTTTTAGAGTTATGTCCCGGACAAAGTTCAAAGTGTAAAATAAACAAAGGGGGATAATTCAAAAATTAGGCACGGCAGAGTTACGGTTCTTTTGCACTGCACACCTACTCAATGAGATCTATCTACCTACAAAGTTTCATGTTGATACCTTTTATAGTTTTAGAGTTCTGTCCCGGACATAGTTCAAAGTGTAAAATAAACAAAGGGGGATTATTAAAAAATTAGGCAAGGCAGACTTACGGTTCTTGTGCACTGCACACCTACTCACTGAGATCTATCTACCTACAAAGTTTCATGTTGATACCTCTTGTTGTTTCAAAGTTATGTCCCGGACAAGAAATTTTTCGGGGAGCATAAAAATTCCTTCAATATGGATGCGAAATTTATTGTTGCAAACTTAGCGCAAAAGCCACACATTTTCTATTAAACATGGAAGAAAAAACACATTTTTTTAGGTAATAGCATATTAGCATTTAGAAGATAAATGAACTTACTGTCTTGCTTAAAAATCAAACTTGAAAATTTGACTTAAAAGGGGTCTAACTTGACCAAAATTGACCAAATAAAACACAATCATTGAAATCCTTTAAAATTTATCCCGAAGAAACAAATTGTCTACAGACACACAGATGGACGGACGGACAGACAATGCCATATATCATAATATGTCCCGAAGTTTCTTCTTGTGCTTGTATTTCTAAAGCTTAAACCATCTTAATCCTAACCACACTAAAAATCTATAATGGACGCATCCATTTCTCAATAAAGACTAAACCATTCATCATTTTATGGGAAAATTTAAGAATATATACTGACTGAATAGGGAATAGGGCTGGGGCGAGTATCCGAGTACTCGGATAATCACGAATCAAAGTGAAAAATCGAGTTTGAATATTCGTAAGCCCAGAGATCGTGGATCGCGATTTAATTTTTTTTATATACATTCACTGTTTCTCACACTCTTAAAATCGAGAAAAATACTATTTGAGTTTAAATTATATGATAAATAATATGATGAAGTTTAACTAAATACAATTTGCCGGTTAAAGATTACGTACCATGATGCTTAGCTAGGAAATAATTGGTTTCAAAAAACAAAACAAAAATACTCCTCTAAAGAATAAAAACATAAACCTAGTTTATATGTTTAATGTTTAGTATTGTTGTTGCTTTTTTTTAAATAAACATGTTTTTATAACTAATGTACATGTTTTTATGGGTGTCTTGATAACAAAAGATTTGTGGTTCGATTTGTGAATCGTAAGTGCTGAATTGTGGTTTGGATCGGATCGTCACTTATCCGACGATCCACACCCCTAATAGGGAACAGTGCAGACCATGATCAGATGGCATATGGGGTAAATTCAATTGTGGCTTAAACATTCAGCTATGGGTTAACTAGGCTAATCAATTCAAACATGATTATTTCTTTTTTTTTCTTGGATACCGGTACTATGAATTTTCAAAAATGAAGAAAATCATTATCATCATTATTAGTACAATAATATACAAAACTAGATCATCTGACACTGAAAAGATTATTTTAAAAACTTATAACACCATATTACATTAGCCATGCGTTTCTTTACCGAATGAACCCTATGATTTTGATAATTAAATGAACTCAATGATTTTAGTCAATGAACCTAATTATTCAACTATTCTCTTTTGTACTATGAAAACTAACATTTACAGAAAATGACTATGCTAACTGCTAATTTCTATACCAAATGAAATGAAACTTGAAGCCAATTTCAAACTTCCTCGTTAAAAAACTAGAAAATATTTACTTAATTCTGTCACATCATTTATTATTATGCAAGCTCCTGTGTTTCCTTTGTCTGACGGTAGAATTTTTACCATTAGAATTATATACACATGCCGTTTTGAATGAGTCTACATTATAAAATCATACTTAAAACTGAATCTGGCTAATATTACCAAAAAAACAGAAATTAGTTATAATATAATACTTTCAAAACAGCATCAAGGTTTTACCTTAATTGAGGAGTGTAGCAATTAAAACTCACCCAATATGCAAAACACTTAAAATCAAATTTTACAAGAAAACATGAGGAACCAAATGGCTTTAAAATTCACATGAACAGATAAAAATGTGAGAATAAAAATTTCAGATTTCATTTTAAACGACCAAAACTTACTGGATTTCCAGTAGGATGTATATACATTCTATTATCAGATTACAGTGTTACAGATTAAAAATCAATTAGTCATTACTTTAGAATCATGTTTTATTTTTGCGTCTGCCATAATTTTACTAAAGGTGCATGACAGTTCTTTTACCTTCTGTTTATTGATTTTACATTTTTTGCTTGTTTTGATTTCATTTATAAGAAGGGGATGGACCATCAGAAATTGTGTAAGTCGGACATGATAATGTTTACAATTATTTGGTTGTTACCGTAATGATATAATTGGTTATGCAAGTTTTTCGTTTATTATATTCTTTTTATTTCAATATGGCAATATAATAAAATAAAAGTGAGAATGGACATGTTAGCTAGTTACATGTAGTGGTCAAAATCTTCAGGCCCAATGTTCACTAGAATTTAAGGATCAGGATCAAGATAAGATGAAAATTAAAAAACTCAAATAATTTCCATTGATTATTCTCATAGATTGAATATTAAAACATTATAAAATTGGACTTGAAATATCATGTTTTATGACATTTTAGACTAACTTTATTGTTGTTTTTTTTCACAATATATAGGCATTTTACAGTTGATCCAAATATTGATCTTGATCCTTAGATTAATCCTAATTTTGAAATGATCAGTTTTGTATGTTTCGTTGTTATATTTAATTTTATCCCAAAATAGGGTTGTTTCTTTGCAAATCAGCAATTTTTCTACATTTTGTTTACAAACCATTTCATTCTAGCAAAACACAGTTAATTTTAGTGTTATAAAACAATTAATGAAAAATTTTAGTGTTATAAAACATGGAAAATAAAATTGTGATCATTTAATCCTGATATTTTCTTTGTTGAACACAAGGCCGGGTTATGAAAATGGTGTTTCGAGTATGAATATGCATTATTGCTCACATTTTAAGTATGATTTTTACTTCCAGAATATTTCTTATAGTTTGTTATGTGAATGCATGTCCATTCCTCTATTAAAACTCTTTATTTTTTTCATAAATTTAATTTTTCTTATAAAATATACACCTTGAAACATGATTTTTTTTTTCAAAACAGCTTAAATTACATTTTATTGATGTACATGTATATGATAAGTATATGTGCTGGGATTTATAAATATACCATTTATTTGGATTTTAAAGGTACATTATCCACAGAAATTATTACAGAAATCCACATTTTTTTTAAAAATTCTTTAAAACTGCCAAACATGTGTTTCATAATAAATTAATAATGGATTAAGAGCATGTTCGATATTCCACAACAGAAAAAAGTAGCACTGAAGATACAGTGTTGTGTTGTAAAGGTAGCAAAATGTAAACTTGAACATACAAATACTAATTCACTAAATATCTCATTTGCAAACAGAGAAAAATAAGCAAAAAATAGTTTATGTATATGGCAAGAATATTTTTTTTGAAACTGTGACAAGATACTAAAGATTGAAAGTTTCTGAGAAATAAAAATTTTCGTATTTCTATGACTTAATGGGCCTTTAATGATACAATTCAATTATAAAAATCATTATCACTCGGTTCTTGTTTAAACTGTGACAAGATTTCAAATATTAAAAGTTTTTGAGAAATAAAAATTATTGCATTTCTAAGGCATGATGGGCCTTTAACATGCTTATCCACGTGTCTGTGGATAATGCGGAAAGACTGCCATCACAAAAGCTCACCTTTGAGCTGCTCACTGGTCAGCTAAAAACAGCTTAATCAAGACTACTTTTTACACCAATTTAGTCTAGCAGATAGGATGGGGGGTCTGTTTACAGGAACCATTTTAAGACAGGAAAAAACAACAATGCTTTGGTCTGTTGACGCTCCCCCAACTTTGTATTTTGTATAAACATGGCCTCAATTACATGACTTTATACAGGATTACGGTACCCCCAAGGGCCTAGCAAACTGTATGCTGTCCTCAAAACTGAGCACCAATGATGTACATGATTACAATAGGTATAATTATCATGTCTGTACACAGCATTACTCATCATGTGTGCCCCATCACGACAAGACCAACATAATGGGTTTGCGACCAGCATGGATCCAGACCAGCCTGCGCATCAGCACAGTCTGACAAGGATCCATGCTGTTCGCTATCAGTTTCTCTACTTGTAATAGGATTTTGCTCTTTAGTGGTTAAATGTTTCATAAAATCTTACAATAGGAATGAAATCAATTGATACAGTTCTTGTGAAGATTGTTCTACAGGGATGAATGCTCTACAGAGCTTACACTGTATTATATTTATTACATTATATGAGCCGCGTCAACACAAAACCAACATAATGGGTTTGCGACCAGCATGGATCCAGACCAGCCTGCACATCCGCGCAGTCTGATCAGGATCCATGCTGTTCACCTACAAACCCTATTATAAGTAGAGAAACTGATAGCGAACAGCATGGATCCTGATCAGACTGCGCGGATGCGCGGGCTGGTCTGGATCCATGCTGGTCGCAAACCAATTATGTTGGTTTTGTCATGACACGGCTCATATATACTTCAGGAAATTTTAGTTTACCGGTAATGTAATTTCATTGCCTATAAGCAAACATTGAAATAAATATATATTTAATTTTCTTAATACTATATACATCATCTTGTCTGACAAGAGGTTTAAATTTAATTGAAATATTTTTTTTTTGCAAATCACACTCCCCATGATATTTCATATCCAAGATAAAATATGCATTTTTCAAGCATTTAGGTTTTCTTTTAATTTAAGTATTATCTTTTTTAACAAAAATTACCAAATCTCACTATTCCCTTTAGTAGTTATCATAGTAAGGAACACAAAATGACATTTTTTAAAAGTTGACGAGTTTGACACACATGTATTCATTAATAAAATAAAATGTCAATGACCTAAGAAACAAGCTGTACATTTTCAAATATTTAATACTGATAAATCAAAAAGAAGATGAAAATGAGTTCTTATCAGGCCAGTTGGCAAACACCAGGAAAAGCACACTTTACCCCAGTTACAAGTATTTGAGATGAAATCACACTATATCTGGGTCTTTATTAAGATTAAATTGTAATATAATGCCAATAATGTACATGTTACATTACCACAGAAGGCTATTTTTAGAAACAGCAGTAGGTCACTGTGTCAAGCAACATTTTCCTTCAATATGTCAGACAAATGCATCTGCATATGGTTTCATCTTTAATTACAGATTATAATCTTCCATATGCAATAATAACACGAGCATAAGCACAACATATATGTTTGCAAGTGCATTGCACCTGTATGTAAGGCAACTCTTACTAGTTTCTCTATTTAAAATCTGCATTATTACCTCCCTTGAACACATTACAATTATCACTCTTATGGAAGGTGTACCAAACTTATCTATTTAGTGTGAATCACAAATTTTAGCAGTAAGTTTAAAATCAATTTCTAAACAAAATCAAAACCACTTTATCACTGATTTCAGTGTATCTATGGCATTAGGCCCCTTATCAATTTTATGAATTTCAAAACTTATGTTATAAATTTAACGTAGATTTGAACATAGATTTGAGATTAAGTGATTTACATAGGATTCAGTTCTACTGGCAACAAGTAGTACTTCATCAAACACTATATTGCTTCAAACTTTTCATTTTTCATAAACAGATAAAATTTAAATATTTTCATATTTAGATTTAACAGAATTGATTATAAGAATATATATTTTTGTATCTTTTTTTCCCCTTTTCTTAAATTAAATGTTTATACCCTAGATGAAATAAAGTATGTCTTCCATGGCTCAGAACAACGATCAACAATGCAAAGTTCACAGGACACAGCCACCAACACAGCCCATTTTGATAAGTCATATTCTTTCCAAAAAAAACCCAAATAAGTTTAACATCCTCCAAATCTGTATATATATGGAAACTTCCCAAAATTTGGATACATTGCCCATGATTCATGGGCCACAAAGTCGAAGGTCATATCAATACAGGTATGAAGTTTTAGCTTGAAGAATGAGGATGTTGGTGGTGTAGGTAGTTTTCAATCCAGATCACGACAGTAAGCTACATTGAATTTACCAGGGCAACAGTTCAGCCACCGCATCGTTCCTGGGCAGGCTGTCAAGCAGTTTACCAGTACTAGCTGCCTTCAATTTAGCAAGGAACGTAAAATTCTGTACATGCCAGAGCAGCGGTACAGTGCGAATGACCATAGAAAGGATTTCATGATTAATTACAACAATTGTCCGGGAATCAAACCCTGGTCGCCTGATTCACAGTCCAACGTTCTACCTATTAAGCTAACTGGACGGCAAAAACCCCACAGATCTATGATACAAGAGTAAGTTCAGTTGAAAATTAAGCTTGTTTTTTTAATTGTTTTCAATAAATATTCACATTATAATGCATTAGCCATTACGCATTAAAATAGTTTGTATCACTAACATTACCATTTCGAAAATGGGTACATTTTCCATAATAATTTCATATACTAGTTTTTACAAAAACAGTAGAAATGTGTAACAAAAGCATACAGATTCATAACAATTACTCATTAATGAAATCATAATCTGTTCTAGCATAATTATTCAAAATCAAATCATTTACAATCATTTTAACTTTATTCACTGTTAATAACAAGATGCATTTTTTTTTGTACCAGCTACCAGTTTTTACATTCCCATATCACAGTACAAAATAATTTTTCGTTAAACACAACTGTTTAAAAAATTTTGTTAATCTCTGCACACTGTATTATCCTGTATCATCCTGCATTTTGTTATCTTGTGTGTGAACCTCGATTGGTTTAGGTGCTACGTACGAGCCCATACCAGCAGCTCTATCAGCCTCCTCCTGGGTATAGGGTTCTACTGAGAGTGCCTTAATTCTGAAAAAAAAAAAGGAAAAGTTATTTGCCCATTTTAATAACTTTTCTTCACACCCAGTCCTCAGAGATAAACATGTAAATTAAAGCTGGTTTAAAGCATTATTTCAAGCTTATTGCTATTAAATTTTACATTACAATAAAGCTGCATGCCTCCAGATGAGCTAAAATATTTTTTAAGAAAATCAAACTACAGAAAAATATATAGAGGATATTTGTTTGTTTCAGTGTAAGATCGAAAAATATTTCACCGAGTGAACACCAGATGCAATATTTTCCACGAGTGGCGTAGCCACGAGTGAAAATATAATAGCTGGGGTTCACGAGTGAAATATTATTTGATCTTACATGTAAAACAAACAAATTTTCTGTTTATTTCATGATTTTTTAACGATTTTTACACCATTTTACTGATTTTTGCCGCGTAACGTCATGCTTTTATCTTCATGACGTCATCAAATAATGACGTCACAATGTTGAAGCAAAATATAATTCCATGATTATTTTTAGATTTTAGATGTTTTTCAGCACAATGTTCGTAAATATTTACGAACTACAGTTATCACGTACATTTCTTTTTATGATTGACTACATTTACGCTGAAAAAAACATTCATTAATGATAAATATTTTATTTTTACGCCAAATATAGTTCGGCTACTGTGAAATTATATTTGGTAATCATTACTGTGAAATTATCAGAATATAATTAACCGTTATAATTCAGTAATCTACTGCAAAACATGTAATAAACTAATATATTTAGAAATGTAATAATTTATGTTTTGTGTTATTAATGCCTGATCTTAAAGTGTTTAATTGAGTGAGGGCAGTAAGGGCTTTTTTTACATACATTGTACTTTGACCTCTTTTTGGTAATTTACGTGGAATTTAAGTGCTGTTTGCAATATGTAAATTTCTTTCTTTGGTCATTTCATAGAACATGTATTTTCCTTTTAAATACATTTTTTCAAAACTTTTATGAAAATTGGCATGAAGCATGCTGCTTTAACTAAAACATGTATAACTTTATCCACTGACAGAGCACATAATAATGAAAACTGATACACGTGCCTTATGCACCATTATCTTCCATATTTTCTATCAAGACAAACTGTGTTTACATATTTTAGATGATTTATACCTAAAAGTATTCATTGAGACCTAGCTTCTATACATAAGACTGCTCTTGTATTTCTACTGACAATGCTTATTTAAAACTGCTTAGATATATTGTTAACATAATATGAGTTACAGTTGTTTCGCACCAAACCTTCGATATACTTTTTTTCTTTTCTTATAAACTAATCATTACAATTAATAGGTTTACCAGAATTGTTTTATTTACATGTACTTTGCTTATACCAGAGTTATAGGAATATGCAAACTGCATTTATTTATTAGAAAATAACTTAAATAAAAGATACTGACCTCCTTTTGTGAGGTTTGCCTCTAAAATGTTCCTTTAATGCCTGTTCATTTATACAATATTTCCTGAAAATGAATAAACGAATATATCAAGTCTTATATTTTTGTAAATCACATATAGAACATTTATCATCTAATCATAGACTTGCTATAGGTCCATAACAAAGAATTGATCCCCTGGCTCTAACTTGTTATAGGTCCATAGCAAAGAAATGAGGGCTCCAACTAAGGCTCCCACATTTACAATTTTTTTTGTAAACGTTTATAAACAATTGCTAAGAACGAAATGATGCTACTTGGTGTAAAAATGTATACAGCGGTACTGATTTTGCTAGTTGTAGAGAACATTAGTACTTCCATGTAATTCGGCGCGTCCACCAAATATGATATATCTTTTACTTATTAATACAAGTATCAAGTTAAATCACTCTGTAAGGCTATCTAACATATGTATGCTCGCCAGCTCGCAGTGTGTGCTGCCTTGAGTTATCCCTCGTACTCTAATCGCTATTGGATATTTCAAGTGTAATAATCCACTCTGTTAACTAAATTAATATCATGCGAGTTAATGTCTCAACGAGGAAGCACTCTTAGAAATATCTAGCGCTCTGGTTTTAATAACTGTTGCTAGAGCGGGTATTGTAAACCACCATTGCTCGTTTTATTACTTTTGTAACTCAACCAACTGAAGAAAACCCAAATCCTTGAGGAATAAATCACTATATATAATAACTTTGAGATAAGGACAATATGTCATGTGTGTTGTGACTCTAACACTCGATAAAACATATTGGGAACTGACGTTTTCTCGACTCGATAAAATCCAAAACGAATCCGTTATAACTTTGTAAACCGTTGAGGCGCCTTCCTCCATACATATTAGTTTTGGTTTCTGTCATTAGTGATAAGTTTCTGTTTAATAATGTGTGTGTCATCTGCGCAGTCATAATGATATGGTTTTAGTAAAGAGATGACTAATAAATAAGATCAATCGTATTATATGTTTCTCGAAAATAAGCGTGTATACGGCTCGACTAAAGAGATGATATTAAAGCGCTTTGCCATCAGTCATGAGCAGAGTACCATCCTGCGCATTTTATGATGTGCCTTTTTCTTATATAAAATTATGTAATACATCATAATTAATAATCTGTATAAATATAAATAGGTAAAATGTTTTAAAAGTACATTTTGTTAAATTTTAACTTAAATAGTTAAGATTAATATCAAATTTTTTGTCTTTAAACATAGGTTTCAAATATTTCAATTTTATTTTTCTATTTTGAACTTTGTTCCAAAAATTGTTATTTGGTTGTATTTTATTATAAATTTCCTTAAATAAGCTTTAGAATTCTAAACATTTGCAATTGTTATTTTTGGCAAATGGTTTCCATTAGCACCTTTTGTTCTGTAAAGGATGTTTGTCATTGTGTTAACTTGTTGGCTTTTAATAAGCTGATAGGTTATCACCTTGTTTAGCATTAACATAAAATTACTACAAAAACACCAAAGCTGAGAGATTTCTCAGTCCAAATGGCACCTCCCACTCTTAACTTTGTAACAATCTTGATTGTTGGACCAATCATCAAAAACCAGGTTCCGAAAGAACCAATCGTATGTTGTACCAGAAACAAAAACAAGTTTTAAAATAAGAAAATTTTAAAGCCAAAGTATCATTCTTATGCGATACTTTGGACTTAATAAATTTGTTATTAATTAAAATACTGTCTACGTCATTTCCAGGTATGTACAACATAATATATTTTTCTTATTGTTATAATGTAATTTTCTTTGTACTTATAAATGATAAATGTAAAACTATTTGAAGCAATAATCAAAACTTTATTTTTGATCAATTAAGTAATGACATTTTTATGTAGGAAATATATCTTATTCTTACATTTTTGTGAAATTGTACTCTATCTTAATTTTTGTAAAATTATATAACAGAAATGTTTTAAGTCATTTTATTTCATAAAATATTTACTTGTTTTAAAAGTAATAATGTGAGTCTTTATAAATAATAAAATAGGAAAGCTAAGGGCTAAGCTATTTAGTATTAAAAACAAAGACTCACTTTGCTAAATTGTTCAAGTAAATATAAAAAGAAATGTTTCTATCAATTTTTAAGTAACTATAGAAATCTATTTCTATGTTAATCTATAGTATTTTTCATATAAATGGTACCTCTCATATGCAAAGCTTAATTCCCCATTTTGCCTTGTATTATTTTAAATAAGTACCAATCTGTTAACATGATATATAAAATACATGTAACTTGACATTATCATTATGTATTATTTGATATGCATTATAAACTTTTGTGTTAAAAAATAATATATGTTTACAACATTTGTTATAATGCATGTATCATTCTTATGCGATACTTTGGACTTAATAAATTTGTTGTTAATTAAAATACTGTCTTCGTCATTTCCAGGACAAAAACGACTCCGACCTAAATAGGTACCGCCCCGGGCTCATTGTCGGCCCAGTTGCTTGCGAGCGTAGTAAAAACGCTTCATAAAATTCTGGTGGAGGTAAGATCCCATGTCTACACCTCAAAATAGTAACTTTGGGCATTTCCTGAGGAGTCAACCAGGAAGGAAGACCAGAGTAGTAACTGACGCAGTTACACCACAGACCTCAAAGTCAAAAGGAAGAAGAAATATTAAAGCTGCTGACCAGGAACCATCACCTGTGAATCCTTTGCTGGAAACTACAGCCTTTATTGAAGAAGAAGTAAGTGAGGTTTCCATATCTGAACAAATAGAAATAGCAGAAATGAGTCACCCACACATCACAATAGAGACATTTAGTGGAAAACCTGGAGGCAGAGGAGACCAGTGGTTAAAGACATACACAAACATTTGTAAGTCATTTTATAATTACAATGATGAAAAGGTTAAAGCTACGTTCCCCTTTCATCTAACAGGACAGGCTAAAACGTGGTACAGGTCATTGTCTGATGATGTGACAAATGATGCAGATGAACTAATACGCCAGTTCAAGGCCAGATTTGATGGTTCTGATGGAGGATTTTCCTTGGGAATGGTTCGCCAACTACCAAGCGAAAGTGTGCATGAATACACTACACGTTTCCAAGAAAGTTACATTGGTTCCAATATGCCAGATAAATGGATGATTTCAAACTATGTTGACGGTCTAATTCCAACTTTACGTCGCATAGTGAAACCACAGGAGTTATCGTCACTTGACATGGCACGACGCGCTGCCCTTAGAGCTGAGAATAGTGAGTCGGACAATGTAAGTGTAAGTGCTATTTCTGGATCAGAGACTGATCGAAAACTTGACACTCTCATTGAGTTAATTACTCATCAGATGCAAATGAGTTTGGAACGCCAACATCAAACTATGGACCAGCCTCAGAAACCTCCCAGAAGCCAGATGAGAAGACAAGAAGCAACAGATTTCACTGAGAAAGGTAGGAATCCTTATGCTTCACGTAAACAAATTAATCATAAATGTAGGATATGCTGTGAGACAGGTCATTATGAACAAAATTGTTCCAACTCTGAAGAAATTAGAAAAATATATTTTAATTCAAAATCTAATTCTAATAAATAGGGACTCGCGCCTGTTCATGGGCACATGTCTATGAATGGGCACAAAGGGAAACTTGAAAAGGATTCTGATAAGCCTGAAACTGTTTCAAAGGTTCCATGTCAAACTAAGCAGAATCTGCCTGATACTAAACTGTCAAATTCTGATAAAAATTCAAATTTAGGTGAAAATGCAAACACAGTGTCTCATATTAATTTAACAGCTCCGTTACATAAAAACACTGTACAAGTCAGAGTATTAAGTGCTAAAACTCAAGCTTTAGTTGACACAGGAGCTGGTGTTTCAATTGTTTCTAAAAGTTTTTTAAACAAAGCCAATTTTAACTTAAGTGCTCTAGAACCTTCTAATTTAAGAGAAGTCACTGGTGTAAGTGGTACAAGAATTGATGTTTTAGGCCAAATTGAACTTCCAATTGTTATAGGTGGTCTATGTTTCCCATTTAAATTTCATGTGCTAGGATCTGCTCACCATTCACTCATAATTGGTATGGATTTTCTTTCAAAAAATGAATGCACTATTAACTTAGGAAATGGTCGTTTATATTTGAAAGAAAATCTAGTTTCCGCAAATTTAACTTTAAGCTCTGGGTGTGCTAAAACAAGCCAATCAGTATGTATCCCAGCTAAAGAAGAAATTGATATCCCTGTCTCTATAACTAGGGCTTTCAAAAATGAAGTAGTGCTACTGGAGCCAGTTCCAACAGATAAGGAATTTAGGGCTGCAAGATGTCTTGTTAAAACCCAAAGATCCAAATATTCAAAATCAAAACATCAAAGTGCTAAAATAAGGTTACTAAATCCAACAAATGAAGATATTTATTTACCAATAAATTATACTTTGGCTTCTGTAAGTAAGGTTGATGCTGGAAATGTTTTGCCTTTAGATGCAGAAAATTCCGAAGAGGTTAATGTTATCTGTGATGAGTCAGGCAATGTAAATAAAGATGAAGAAATTGAGTTTCAAATTTCTAACTCAAATCTTACATCTGAACAATGCACTAGACTCAAGAACTTTTTAAATAAAAATACAGATATTTTCTCAAAATCAATGCAAACTTTAGGCAAAACAAATATTTTCACTCACAAAATTGAAACAGAACCTAGTGCTAAACCAGTACACATGAACTACTACAGAACTGGCCCAGAACAAAAGAAAGAAATATCTCGTCAAACTAAAGATTTTGTTGATAATGGTATTGCAAGTCCCTCATCTTCTGTTTGGAACAGTCCGGTGGTCCTTGTCAAGAAAAAAGATAATACTTGGCGCTTTGCAATTGACTACCGAAATCTAAACAAGATCACCAAATCAATGTCACACCCCTTACCTAGGTTAGAAGATGTTTTTGATAGTATAGGGGAATCTTCGGCCACTATTTTTTCCACTTTAGATCTTAATTCGGCATACTTTCAGATGGAGCTTGATCCAGAAACAAAACATAAATCAGCATTCATAACTCACGAAGGCGTTTTCGAATTTAATCGAATGCCGTTCGGTTTAAAAAATGCACCAATGTCTTTTCAAATGTTAATGTCTCAAGTTTTACGGGGTCTACATTGGAAATTTGTCTTATGTTATATAGATGACCTAATAGTATGGAGTCGAAACTTTGAGGAACATTTGGACCATTTAAATCAAGTCTTTTCAAAACTACGAGAAGCAAATTTAACTTTAAAGCCTGAAAAATGTGAATTTGCAGTTGACAAGGTTTTGTTTCTGGGACATTTTCTGTCTAAAGATGGTGTTACTGTAGACCCAGCTAAAACTGAAAAAGTACAAAATTTTCCTGTACCAAAGTCTAAAACTGAATTGAAAAGTTTTCTAGGCTTATGCAATTATTATAGGAGATTTGTTAAGGGTTTTTCATATATCACTGCCCCTCTGAATCAATTATTAAAGGGAGAGAAAAAGAGAAGATTCAAACATGGGGAATGGACCGATGAACACCAAAGAGCCTTTCAAAAACTTAAAAATGCACTAACGTCCGCCCCAATATTAGGTTTTCCCAACATGAATAAGGAATTCTTTCTCTCAAGCGATGCAAGTGGTAGTGCGCTTGGTTATGTTTTGGGTCAAAAGGATGAAACAGGAAAGGAATGTGTTATAGCCTATGGGGGTCGAGCACTTTCTCGTGATGAGCGCAAGTGGTCTGTGACAGATCAAGAATGTTTGGCAGTTATTGAGGGTATCAAAGCGTACCGTCATTATTTGTCACACAAAAAATTCGTAGTCTACACAGATCACAAGGCACTATCATATTTAAACAGCATTAAAGATCCAAAGGGCAGGTTAGCTCGATGGATTATGTTTCTTGAAGGCTATAATTTTGATATAATACATAGGCCTGGAACCCAAAATGGAAATGCAGATGCAATATCCAGAATTCCATACGACTTGAACCAAAATACTGAACCTGATAATGTGAATTCTATGTCCGTCCCAAGTCAAAATCATAAAGTCGAACCAGTTTTGAATATTAACTGTGTCAACTGTGATTCTAAATTGAACAAAGAAAATCCATCACCCTTGTTAGAAAATAAATGTGAAGCAAAATTGGACAATTTAAATACAAATGAAATAACTCCAGACCCAAATATTGATAATGACAGTCATTGTGTAGTTGAAGTTAACTTTGAATATGGCCATGAAGGTTCTGTTTGTTTAGTTGACAATGTCGAACAAACAACAGATTCTGATATGGCTGAACTTCAAAGAAAATGTCCAAACCTCAATTTCCTCATTGAATATTTAGAAAATAGGACAATGCCTGATGATGAAAAGAAACAAAAAATGTGCATTAAAGCAGAACAACAGTTTGTTATGAAAGATGGCCTCTTGTATCATTATTATCAACCAAACTTTAAGGGTAAAATAGACCCAACAGGTCATTATTTCTTTCAATTAGCCTTACCAAAGTGTAAAATTAGTGATGTTCTCTTTCATTACCATGATAGTTTAGCTGGTGGTGGCCATTTTGGTGTTACAAGAACATTCTTTAAGGTTAGGCAAAAGTACTGGTTCCCAAAAATGCACCAGGAAATAAAAAGCTATGTAAATGCATGTAACTCATGCCAACGCACTAAAACAAATAGGCGCCAACAGCCACCTCCTTTGAACCCATTACCTGTTGAGGACACTATGAGCCGCATTCATATTGATATACTGGGTCCGCTTCCAAAGACTAAAGATGGCTTTCAGTACATATTACTCATAATTGATAGTTTTTCTAAATGGTCAGAAGCTTTCCCACTTGTAAGTCAGAATGCACAAGAAGTTGCTAATGTCCTATACAATGAGTTCATATGCCGGTATGGTGCCCCACGTTCCATATTGTCCGATAGAGGAAAGAATTTTATGTCCAAATTGGTAAATGCACTCTGTGAACTCTTTCATATCAAAAGATATTTCACCAGTTCCTATCATCCACAGACCAATGCTACTGTGGAACGTGCTAATTCCACTCTTGCCAAAACCTTGGCTGCATATGTGGATGAAAACCAAACAAATTGGCCCAAACTTCTTCCTAGTGTGATGATGGCATTTAGGTCTACCCCCGCCACAGAGTCTACTGGTTTCTCGCCCTTTCAGTTGGTCTTTGGCAAAGAAATGCTTTTACCGGTAGACCTTGACTTACTTCCCAAACCATCTTTGCCTCAACATACTAAGGAATTCTTTGATGATCTTTTAAGCCAACTTAAAATTTCTCAAGACATTGCCAAAAAGAACATGCAATTTATGAAGGAAAAAACAAAAATAAGTTTAGCATTAACATAAAATTACTACAAAAACACCAAAGCTGAGAGATTTCTCAGTCCAAATGGCACCTCCCACTCTTAACTTTGTGACAATCTTGATTGTTGGACCAATCATCAAAAACCAGGTTCCGAAAGAACCAATCGTATGTTGTACCAGAAACGAAGACAAGTTTTAAAATAAGGAAATTTTGGAGCCAAAGTATCATTCTTATGCGATACAATGGACGTTATAAATTTGTTATTAATAAAACACTGTCTTCGTCATTTCCAGGTATGTACAAAATAATATATTTTCTTATTGTTATAATGTAATTTTCTTTGTACTTACAAAATTTAAAGATAAATGTTGTGTGAAGAAATAATGAAACTTTATTTTTGATCAATTAAGTAATGACATTTTTATGTAGGAAATATATCTTATTCTTACATTTTTGTAAAATTGTACTCTATCTTAATTTTTGTAAAATTATATAACAGAAATGTTTTAAGTCATTTTATTTCATAAAATATTTACTTGTTTTAAAAGTAATAATGTGAGTCTTTATAAATAATAAAATAGGAAAGCTAAGGGCTAAGCTATTTAGTATTAAAAACAAAGACTCACTTTGCTAAATTGTTCAAGTAAATATAAAAAAGAAATGTTTCTATAAATTTTTAAGTAACTATAGAAATCTATTTCTATGTTAATCTATAGTATTTTTCATATAAATGGTACCTCTCATATGCAAAGCTTAATTCCCCATTTTGCCTTGTATTATTTTAAATAAGTACCAATCTGTTAACATGATATATAAAATACATGTAACTTGACATTATCTTTATGTATTAACTGATATGCATTATAAACTTTTGTGTTAAAATTATTACATGTTTTCAACATTTGTTATAATGCATGTATCATTCTTATGAGATACTTTGGGCTTAATAAATTTGTTATTAATTAAAATACTGTCTTCGTCATTTCCAGGGCAAAAATCGACTCCGACCTATATAGGTTGCCCCGGGCTCATTGTCGGCCCAGTTGCTTGCGAGCGTAGTAAAAACGCTTCATAAAACATTTGTGCAGAATGATCAGGCTTTATACATTTGGCTAATCCAACTCCAAATTTTCATCTGCATATAATTTCTAGGTGTTTTTCACAAATGGGAGCTGGACAAATCCGTAATCTCACACTTACTATTAGCTAAAGAGAATTCAGCGAACAGGTTTTATAGTATGGTCGCACAAAGTCAAAAAAATGTGACATATATAAAGTTATGGAAGCCAGAACTAACTTTTAATTGTTGACCTGGTAAATAAAGAAATTCATATAGTGTTTACATGATTTACTTACGCACAATGAATACAATAGAACTGTCCGGCACCTGGTCTGTCATAGTCTGTCTCTTGATTCAACAATTTCTGTGCTTTAGCTGGCTTCATATCCTCGTGTATTTGATCCAAATCTTTCGTTTTACGTTTGGTTCTGTATTTTTCCTTTAATGGTTTATCTCCCTTGTGTTGTTTCTTTCTGGCAATCCTACCCATTATTACGCCTGTAAAATCTTGTTCTGAAATATACAAATAAAATTGATAGTAACAAACAAATCACTTAAAATCTTAATCATTGTTACACAATTTAACGAATAACAGTCAAATCTGCACCCCAAGTCAAACAGGCCTCAAGTTAAACCGGCCTCAAGTCAGAACAGCCCTCTTTTTTTTAAATTTTTATTTTTTCATTAATTTTATTTATCATAAATGTTGCATTCTATATTGATAATTACCAATGGAGTGATAATTAATTACCAACAGAGTGTACAGGCAGACGCAATGACAAACCACGGATTACAAAAGAAAAGAAACAAATGATAATCAATGTATTTATTTTCTGAATAAAACCATGCAAACATAGCTCTTCCATGTACTTAAAAAATCGACTTTTGGTCGATCTGACTTTGGGTGGACTTGATTTTTCAAAAATGTATTTAGGCCGATTTGACTTAATATGAGGCCGATTTGACCTTTTTTTGGCCGATTTGACTAATTTTGGGACCAATTAGACCTGGAGCTGATATGACTTGGCGTCATTAAGATATTTATCCGAATTAAATTTTAGTCGAAAATACATCTAGTTCATAAATTTATTACTATAAATAAATAGTTTAATGAGGCTTCTTTAGTTAAAAGTATGAAAAGACGACACTTCTATATTTTCTTTTACTGATTTAAACCTTACCAATTGACAGTAAACAGATATAAGAAACAGAGGCACGTGTTATTTGTTTTTATTTTGTAACCGGTGCAGCAGTAAAAAAATTGAATCGTGAAGATCAAATGAAACGCAGACGTCTAAATATGTTATGGTCACACTATAACAGTAGAGAGTACAGTATTGTATACATATTTTATAACATGGCACAACTATATCATTTAAAATCTAGAATTTACAATAAAAAAAAAACATGCATAATATTTTTACCCCTGATCGGTTCCTTGACTGATAAATAACAATAAATTTTAATTAGTCTTATCTGTTACTAGAAGACAAACTTATTTCTAGTATAAATTGCTCATTATTATTAAAGGGGGTTAAAGAGCGGAGTGCAATATGATTTTTATTTTGTTTATGTTATGGATGATAACCTTTCTCGTTTACACTCAAATCAGAAAAGTCGATCATTGTGAATGGAGCAGTGGGTCCCTAAGTGAGTATATTTAAGCACGAACACTTCTATAAATATGACCTGATCTGATCTGATCTGATACTGATACGATCTAGTAACCCAGATCTGGTGTGCCGCTGTATTAAGATAGCTTCTTGATTTAAAGTAAATTACTGTAAATTAAACACATAAAATGGCATGCTCAAAGCATATAAAACAAACTGAACATTTTACATGATGAATAAAAGTTCTTGATTAAAAATATATATGTTGGCATACAGTAAATCTAAAGATTTTTTTTTGTAAAAAATATCAATGATTGTTAAAGTGCTAAATTTTGACAGTCCTGAATGTCATTAAACACTAGTAGTCTACTAATGTTCTTGACTTTGATTTGTAGCAATGCTATCTATTTCTATTTTGAGAATGTAATATAGAATCAGTGTGTCATATTAACTGTGTATGCGTCCATAAGTAAGAATATCACATTTGGACGTTTATAGTATATATCAGCGTTCTTTATTTTAAAACCAGCTTCACATTTCTACAAAGAATACGAGTATAACATACTGCACACAAACGTTTTACAGTTACTTCCCTTATATAGTATGGTGAAGGGGGAAATAAAAAGGTGACATATTTAGTGCGTTCATGCCTTAAATAACCGTCATATTGCAAAAATAACGGAATACTATGGTATGGTGGCTGATTTGTTACATTTTTGTGCGTTGCGTTGTCGCTAGAATACAGTCCAAGCCACAAAATCTTATCGTCATCATTGGAGTATTTTCGTTTTGTTAAAAATCGTATTTTTCAGACGATGTCATTAAACACACATTTAATATCGTGAACCAATCTTATCAGTGACATAATTCATAGATGGACATTCTTTATGTGGTTACTTTGTAAGCTCCTCCTTTTGGACATTACTTTTCTTAAATAGATCTTTAGAAATAAGTGTACAAATTGAAGCTTAAACTTCAAAGGGAAAATTTTCAATTTTACTTTAAATCGAATGAACTTATGTTAAAAATTTTCTTGCGGATTTTACAAATAATTAAATTTCGTTTATTACAATGTCATCCAAAAGGGCATTTGAACACAAACGCCAGTGAATAAAATGTTCAATTGATTTTTAAGCTTTAAGACGACAAAAAGTCACGTGGACATATATTGGCACCAGACAGCAACAAACAGCGCATATTAAACATCTAATTTATAGAAATGTAAATAACGTTAGCTGGCACACCACAGAATCTGTATTCTTTCCTGTCCATTAATTAATTAGGGAGACAGTCATAATATTTGCACTTCTTAAAACTATAATTGAATTTCGTTTCAAAAACGTGTTGCTCTTAATGTCAAACTATTGAACGTAGACTTTGTACAAATATTCAACGTTTTAATCACTTAATGAGCAAAATGTTTTGTAAGAATTACTCGTGTTGACGTGATAAAGCATGGTGAATTCAGTTGCATAACAGTTTTTAAATGAAGTTTACTGAGGTCCCAAAGCCTAAACACATAAAATTTGAAATTCTTACATAGACTAACTAGGGCACTTAAACAGGAAGATATGCAAAAGAAAAATAAGAAATAGACTCAGAAATAAATTTGATATATAGATAAACGTACTTCTGTGTTATTCTTAGACAGATTTGAGTGAAAAGCGTTGCAACGCTTTTCGCAAAGGAGTGAAAAGCGTTGCAACGCTTTTCGCAAAGGAAATATATCATGAATAAATTTTGACCTTTTCTCATTCTTTGTCTTAAGAGACCGTTGAATTAAGCGACCATTTCCATTTTGAGTGTTTCACTTGCTCGGTCGCATAATACAAGTTTGACTCTAATGCCAAAACTATAAAACGGTCATGATTTGACCCTTGACCTCCAAGTACGGAATTTAACTTGAAAGTGCAGACGCTGGTTTTACAAGTAATATATTGTCTATTAAGTTATGATGATTAAGTGTTCAAATTTTGTTTCAAATCCCATCATGCAGTCAGAACTTATACACGAGCTCCGGCTGCACTTAAGACTATATAACAAATAAATTCAGTTCAAGCCCTTGCTATGACATCGACCATTAATTAAGCTAGGACTTGGATCTTGCATGCAACACATCGTTTACTTATGGCGATCATCCGCACAAATTTGTTTTGAAATCCCATTATGCATTTTGAAGATATGGATCGGATACGAAACATATGATTTGTGAAAGCACACACGCACGCAAGTAGCGATCGTTCGAATACGCATATACATAGATAGCAAAGTAAACAGTATATGCATCTATACCATTTATGACAGGGGCATAGAACCCCGTACAATATAGCAACTTAAGACAAATTGTGAAATATATGCACCATAATTATGAATTTTTCGCTTCGTTCAATTTGATATTCATTTTCTGTTTACTTTCGAGGATATTGAAAACATCATTGAAATGTAGACCTAAATCAATCAGATTAGAGAGAGAAAGTAAATTAATCGGCTAACTTTATTTGCATTGCACCGAATATCTAGGTAATTTGTAAAACATCTATCGTGACTAGAGATTGTGAAAAGACCGATAATGCATTGAGAATATAATATTTAATATGCACTCCATTTCAGTCAATGAATATTGTCATTAATATGATGTGAAATCAATGAATATAAGAAATTGAAACTGGTTCATTTAATAGTTGAAATGGTTTATTTAACGAACACGCCCATAGACATGCTGACAACATAAATAAATAAATGAAGAACGAAAAGTTTATCCTGATTCTAAAGACCAGAACGTGGTGGTTCTTCTTTTTTGTTTCAGTGTAAAACTTTTGGTACTTTACAGAATAGAAAATATTCAAACCATCTATAATTGTATTAAAAACAAAGAATAAAATCTTTTTAGCTTAACTTTTATTTGAAAAAAAAAAGGCATCGTGTGTTTCCCGTTGCCGTACACAAACTTAAGCATCCATCATATATTAATGTACTTATTGGCGTCCGCGAACATAGGTGTTTGGCGCGTTGATTGGTCACTACCCCCAGGCCCCCGCCCCCGCCCACTCTACAACCCTCTTATTTCTCAAAACCATGTAAAATGTAGTATTTTTCATTTAAAACATGTCTAATATTTGGTATATGCTTTTTATTCAATTACCTTCATTTCCCACAAAAAAAAGAAGATATATATACATGTACATGTATATGTATATTTAGTAAAGGTATGCAACTCGCCGCTCATTTTTCAGCACTCATCTTAATATGAACTCCAAAACTCCAACATTTTTTCACCAATTTTCAATGTTTTGGTACCAAATGGTAGGGTATTGATTACTCTTAATGGAAATAAAGCTGTCATTATGATTCATTTCAAGTTATAAGAAGATATGTAATCTCGAAGTCACCGCAAGTGTAATTTGACAGAGACCTGACCGCTGGGTTTTTGTCAAAATTACCCGACTAAACGCAGTTTATTCGAGATGAATGAATATTTTTTTGTATTGTGCATATAAATATGATCAAATTATATTATTATTTGTAATAACTGTTAAATCAAAACATCATATAAAATTATAACGAATTACAATTCTGGTAAAAAACAATTAACCATTGAAAAGTATATCTGGTCATCAGATGTCTATTAGTTCATCTTCACTTGCTTCATTTCTTACTTGGACGCCCTTTGTTGCAAAGAGCATCAATGCTTTTCTTTCTGGATTGTCTTCATATTCAGACACATTAACCTTCAAGAAGGCCAGACTGAACTTGACATTGACTAAAATTACCTTGACATTCAAAGTGAAATTATTGAACTTGGCTTGATTTTTGCTATAACTGGCCATAAATTTGTAATTTATGAATGGATTGTCAAAATGTAATTTTACTTTTGATAAAACATTTTTAAAACAACATCTAAAAGAAGATCGAACTGAATTTGAGGGCGACTTATTTATAAATGACTTTGACCGTGATTGCCAAATTATTGTAAATTATCACTGTTTTGCTATAACTGGCAATTAATGAATGGACTGTCTCTTTCTTGGTCCCAATCAACCCGAAGGACACAAACTTTAGGACAGTAAAACAAAAAATGACCATGACCTTTGTGAAATTTTGACAAAATTGTCTATAAATTTGATATTTCTTGAGTCTTGACAGATTTGATTAAAAAAATTTGGGAAAAACCAACGAAAAAACTTTGGGAAAAACTACGACATAAATCATTCAATTATGATCTTGACAATTAAATGCCATTGACTTTGAATGTGGAATTATTGCGCATGACATAGTATCTCTTTTGCATGTCTTAATTGTCTCGTGCGCACGACTTAGTAACTCGTGCGCACGTCATAGTATCTCGTGCGCATGACATAAATAAAAACACACACATATGTCACCTTTGTGCCACCGTACAAAACCAACATATTGTATTATTCATAAATTTGGCAGTGCACAGGTTACATCGTACTTAATACGAAAAGCACAACGAGGTTACGCCTATAATTGCATTTTTTTACATACATTACTTATATGTGATTATTATGTTTCCCTAGGCATGATCTTAAAGTTTGTAATCAAGGTTAATACTTTTGTACTGTACAAAGGGTACAATCTATGATAGTAATTTAATTACCATATACAATATAAAGAAAGTATATAGTGATTAATGATAGATTAAATCCGAATGAAAAGATAAATGGAGATGTAAACTATAGATTGATAGGAATAGAAAAATGTTGAATTTTTAATGTAGTAAGTACCTATGTAGGTTATAAATATCGATCTTCTTTTATTACTTGCAAACCATTCTTTAATGAAACAAATATCCATTTTTATATTTGCACCACCATGACAATACGTGAACCAATTTTAATGCAATACAAAACGTGTTATTTCAACGTGTTTCTATATATTGATCATAAAATGTTTTTACTTGGACAGATTTTATCTACCCACAACAATTAATTGCATATCTGAAAGTACAATAAGACTGTCACATAAAATAAATGACTTGTAAACAATAAGGTGGGAAGAGTGAATTTATGTTCTTGTTACGTATATACCCAGTCAGAACCCCCCTGGATATATGAACTGTCTATATTGAAACGGTATCGCCTTGAGATTTATGACTTTTAACTGTTTATATAAAACATTTTATTTGTTTTATAGCTGTTAAAACTTGTGTAAAACAAGTTCTTTCATATAGAAGTTTTATCTGAAATACCTTGTGAAAAGTAACAATATGATCTTTCAAATTAAAAAAATATCCATTGAGGTTCATAAGTCTAAAAACTTTAAATTTCAGTTTCTAAGATACATCAATTGGGGCACTTAAAACAGAAATATATACAAAAGATAACTAAGAAATATATATACTCAGAAATACATTGAAAATCGTATTATTTCCAGTCTCGTCATGTCAAAAACCCCTCAGTGGAGTCCCTTAATGTATGAGGTACATCGCGACATGTGAGGCATTCATTTGAATTGAAACAAATATTAAACGGCTAAAAACAATATTTCTAATAAATGAAATTGGTTCGTAAATATTAAGTTAGTTTTTCAATGTCTTATCTGAAAAATGATTAAAACGACTTAAAGATCAATACAGTCAAATATGTATTTAAAATGTTTATTTTAACTTCCCCTATACTTGCAATAATATTCCAAAGTCTAGAATTATTAATGTAACTGCAGTTTATTATAAAAGGTATTCAAGAATTCGTTTACAAAAATCGGCATTTGCTGTTAAAATATCAATATCTTATTATACTGTGCAGAAAATATTGTATTAAAAATAAATATATTTTCCAAAAGAAATAAACTAAGAAATAGATAGAAAAAAACAACCTCAATTATAAAGACGTTTTCGATGATAAGAATGAAGGCGTGAAAGGCTACGGTTCGCGACATCATCATTTAGAATGTTTAGCGACAACTTGTTTGGGAAGGTAGCATTCTTTTGTCATCTCTTTCGCCTTAAGACCAGCGATTTGTCATCTACCGTAGTTTCTAAAGTAAATACAACATTTTCAGCCCTGTTTTGTTCGACACAACAAGTGTATTGAAATTCACCTTTTATTCGGCGGTGTTTGTTCGTTTGGCGAGTTTATAACAAACTATAGAAAAGTGAGATAAACAAAACTGAATGGATGAAATATTTAGGTAATTTAACATTATGTGTACACTTTCCTACAATAACATAAGAGGTTCTATCTTCATCAGTATTGCAAGCGATTTGAAGTTTGAATAAATATAATAAATCAAAAGATTCGCAATTTATGTCTGTTTGCGTAAGAGCATAAAAAAGAGATTTGAGGAGTAAATCAAGGATTTTAAAGGGGATAAAAATATACAGGCTGTCGGCAGCAGAAAGCAGGAAACAAAAAACCGGCTATAACTTTCCTATTTTAGACAAATCAAAGTGGATTTGCGATAAGAGAGGTTGTTAAGTGTCGAGTTACAAATCGAATAAGTTTTATGCATGTTAAGGTACATTAAAGAACTATATACCGTAAGCAAATAAGCGAGAGTGTATTAACTATTGATAAAAAGGAGCTTTGTATATTTGAAACCATCATTGAAATATTTATGAAAATTCATCATCAGTAAGGTTTAAGGAATACAAGCTACTTAAATGTCTTTTCGTTGTTTGCGTCAATTGTGGTCGATTATCGGTTGCACGCTTTGAATACGGAATTTAAAATGAAAACATGGAATTCAATTTGAAATTTTGCTCAATTATTCAGACATGAAAAAAAGGGATCGATTTAAAATGTAAAGAATCACGAATTTATGATAAAATATGCTGTGGCATCAATGTTCTATATTGGACTTAATAATAAAATATAGATTATACTATTTTTACTGAAATGTGATTTATTTGGAAAATGTTTTACAATAGCTTTATAATGTTGAAGAAAAAATGGACACACGTAAAGCAAGTACTAAGCAAATACCAATACTTACAGCAAGAATGACGCCTGAAATGTGCCGCGCTATAAGACGTCAAGAGACAAATAATGGGTTAGATTACTGGAGAACAGGCTTCGGTAATTCGAACATTACAGAAAATGCACCCGTTATACAAGATAAAAAGCCATCATATCGTGGAGTTACGCAGGTCAACTTTGATTTCCCAGGATTATTTTTACCAAATGTTGGCACACAGTCGTTAAGACAAAAACGTAAAGATGCCAAAGGACAATCAATAGTTCTAAATAGAACTAAATCTTCATTAGGACCCGAAATAAAAATAGGGCGATCCCCTGACGTTCGTTCTAGAACAGACAATCAAAGCCAATCAAAAAAATCAACAGTTTCGGACCTTACGTGTCTTCAACTTGCAGACACTTTATTATCATACAACAAGTCCCCGTTAACAGGTGTCTACGGGCATTCTACATTTGGACTTTATTCCTCGCCGCTAGCCTCTCGATATGTCGATCTATTTAACGATAAGAAAGTTAACGACAACAAAACAAACGACGGCCAGCATGGTAAGATGAACAAAGAATCCGACATGAACTCAACATGTGGCGAAAAGAAATTTCCAATATTAATGTATCATACATTTCAACCGGAGGACAATGAAGTAATTGCCGAAAGGCATCGAGATATTGTTAGTCCGACCTCGGACCCATATGTTGACGTTGACGTTTACGCAACCTCAAAACCGCAAACAAAACCACAGAAATCAATACTGAAAAACGGTATTAGCCAGAAAACAAATAGACCGAGTTCTGAAACAGCTATATCATACAAGTATACCACATTAGAAAAACCAAGCGCCAGCTCTTATCATCTGCCAGGGGCAAAACCTCATCTTAGAGCCGTATCAGAGACCAAATTACCAACAACGACGATATATCCAAAAATTCAAAACGATATGAAAGATGTAGGTCATCATCGTGGATTAAAAACCATTCCGGTGAAACATGAAAGTACAGGTGCTATTAGAAATATTCCAATTAGACTGGAAAGAGACCATACAAGTTTTGGAGAATATCGTGGTTTAGAAACTAGAAAACGAAGCGTTCGGTTTAATGCAGCTCACGAAGTTAGAGAGTATACACCATGTGAACCCACTAGTTTTTGTTAAGTAAATTTACGATATCTATCTGCTATTTTCGAGAATCTTTATGTTTGTTATTCAAAATAATTAAACAGATTTCGGGGCAAGACAATACAAGACGGGTGTAAAAGTAAGATGTAACAAAGTCAGAAACATATTGCAGGCAGTTATACGATCCTGTGATAGCGGTCAGTATGGAACATTACAGCCTTTATAAATGGTATTGTAATTGTGATAGCCTATGGGGCTTAAATAACCTCTTGTTATGTATTAATCACCGCAGTATTAGATTTAAAATATTTATAGAAGGGTAAACTTGAATTGTTGTTAGCTTGTGAAGAAACAGATTATCTCTTTTTTCCTCCTAAAGTGACTATGCAAATATGGTGCTGCTTTACGTTAATATAATACATATAATTATGTTCTGTTCTGTTTTCTTTCTTTCTGCTAAATGTCTTTTGTTTTCGTTAGTAAATTTTGATAATTTAATATTTTTCAATGGCAGACTCCGCCATCTTTCCGTCAGCTGATGCATAAATAAATTCCAAATCCAACAACTTAGTGTATACCTCAAACACGCATATTTATACACTTTATAGGATACAATGTTATACACGTTTGTAACGTCAACTTCTATTGGACAATCTTTACATTTATATTTCTCATATACGCGGCTGTTGCAAATTTGTGAACTGATCTTTATTTTAACCAAAAACAACAATTAAAAACTTTTATAAATTCGTTATTTAGACCTTTGACATGTTAAATTTAGTTAGCGGCTCGGGTCATATTTGATACTGGGTTATACAAACCACCAAAAATCTGTATTACTAATTATTGACTATTCATATTCATATTGTTTATAATTGGTAATTGAATTCGGGGTTAATTGTTGATAAAATATCGAGCCCACGTGCTTATTACTGTGAAAAAATGGCAAGGATAAGGCGGATGAAAATGAAAACTTTTAATAATATTTATATGTTTCTGTTGGGAAAATGTTGCAATAAATTGATAAGCAGATTTTCTTACTTATGTTTGAAATCATTTAAATAGAAGGTATAGTAATATTTCTACAACCAAATTTGTGTTAAAGACCACCTCCAAATAAAGACGATACTGTTAATAAAGGCCATTATCTAACAAACCTCAATGATAAAAAAGAACAAGGTAACCTCCAAATAAGGCCCACTTGTCTATAAAAAGCCATGTCTGGTATCTCGCTTGAATGACCTGTGATCAAAGGTTTGATTGTAATGTGTCTGAACTTATTTATTGCTGAAAATATATTTGTCCAATAATATTTAAAATTAATTAATAAAAAAACCGGTATATTCGTCAAATTATAATTGTAATTATTCATTACTTAAAAACATGTATTGTCAAATGATAATAATAAAAATTCATTGATTGATATATATTAGTTATATTATAATTATTGGTATTCATTGCATAAAATGTATTCATTAAATCATCATCATCATCATCATCAGCATCATCATCATCATTATTCATTGCATAAAACTTATTTGTCAAATTATGATTATTATCATTATTCATTGAATATTGCTTAAAATAAATCCGTCAAATCATAATTATTATTATTATTCATTGCATAAAATTTATTAGAAAAAAATTTAACAATTATTATTCATTGCATGAAATATGTCCATCTGATGATCGAATTATAATAATTATAAATATACATTGTTTAAATTAGTAAATAACATAAAAGACATGTCATAAGTGATTTGTCCTGTAACTGGAAAATTTTGAAACACTTTGAAAATGTGTCCAACAAAATGTGTGACGTACCGCTAGAAGTTTCAATACTTTGTTGATAAATTAATCAGATTTCCAGAGAAAGTCATCAAAGAGGGCTATTTAATTTTGAATATTGAAGAGATAAGTCTTAATTGAATCGCATAGTAGCATACATTTTTGGTATACATTTTTCTCTAATTTTCTCACTTCCTGCCATGTGTATATGCTGTGTATATGCTATTTAAATTTGAATAGAAAAATGAGAAGAAGAAAATATTTATTATAGTTAATTGCGATACATGCATATAGTCCAAACGAATAAAAAAACAAATACGAAACAAACATATCGCCCAGTCCCGTGGACCAATGAGTTACTATTTATAGAAAAACGTCAGAAATATAAACATAGAAAATCAAGTTGATTTGACTTCTAAATAATAAGTATGTGAATGATTTTAAGTTGTAACAGATTTAAAACATTATACCTCCAAACTTATCATTATAGTGTATATGACTTAATCACTGAATTGTGATAATTAGCTTTCAAGAAAATCCCGTGAGTTCGAATTCGTAAAACATATAATTACACTTCTGTATTTTTGTAAATGATATTCCGTCTATGTAAATAAGCTTTCACTATATAAGTATTTTGCAATCTTTCTAACGTGATTTGAGAACAATTAGATTAATTTGTTATCAACACTCAATCCCATAAATAGATTATCATTTACTAGTAATAATTTACCAAATCGCGGTATTAGCGTTACAATCTAGTGTTTTCATATGTTTATGTTAAAATTGTTTAATAATTATCATATTGCTCTATTTTTCATATTCATACAATCTTTACCTTTGTAACGCATTTTTAACAAGAACATTTGGGAAAAGACGTTTGTTGCATACGTACGCACAAATTTTAACAGACCATCGTGGCTATAGTTGCAGAAATGAGTAAAATGTTATTCTGATAAAAGCTATAAAGATTTTGAATATTTTGCTCAGAGGCTTTGTTATTTAGATGTATGACTGAAATAGGTCAATTTTGACCAATGTTTACACTGGCCGTATGGTCATATGTCATTACCGTGAAATAAGTGATGGCACGGAAGTAGTGATGATAACTATACAATAAAAACTTTCTATTAAGACTACCAACTGGACAAAACCGAAATCACGTTCTTTAAATTGTCTTAGTTGCGCGATGGTTCTACTGACCCTGGCCGTCTAAGTAAAGCTTATTAAATCCATTACTTTTCAAGGGCCAACTAATCCATTTCTTTTCAACAGTTGGTACCAAAAGTAAAAGACAAAGTATTGTCAGTGTATTCATTGGCGATCTTAATAAAATGTATGCAACTTTTGAAAGAGAGGTACATGTATAATTATAATAAGATTGCAAATCATTGATCTATATGACTTAACGATAACTTTCTCTGAAACTGCACTATGCACTAAGCCCCAACTAGCTGTTCTCCGGCATTCTTCGTGTATATTTTACAAGGTTTTTCAACTGCAAGATTTATGAGTGTCGGCGGGCGGATGGTTGGGTGTAAACAATGTATATCATGCACAGCTCCTCCTAATTTCTTAAGTGATCTCAACCAAAGTCTCACATAATGAATGTCTTCAAGTGCCATTGATTTGATCATTTCGCGAAAGTATGGCCTTCTTTTCCCACTTGTGATATATTGCCTGAAAACATGGCTTGTTTTAATTTTCCGTCACTTTACTTTTTCATATTCGAACTTATTGCACCATAAACCAAGTAATTTATGTTTGTATAGATCTCTAATTTATCAACAGCTCATTCGTCTTTCTATTTAAATTCTGTTCAACTTCTCAAATATGTACCCGTTTACGTACCACGGAGTGGTAGTGCCTGTAATAGAAAACTTTCCTAATGTTAAAGGTGGTTTCGAGTGCTATTGTCAATGATCCATTTTAATGGCTGCATTGTGTCTCTATTGTTGATAACTATATGTATTGTACTGGTTGTTCTAATAAGATTGAAATCTCGAAAACTAGATCCATTAATTAGATGTTAAAAGTGCAATGTCTCTTTTCCATTTTTGAGTCAATTAGCAACGTGGTAATTAAACATATTGTATTAGCTTATTTCTTTCACTTTTATCAACCATATCTCGTTAATTCGAATTCTTTATATAAAAAAATTGCATTATATGTTAAATTCACTCCCTCTTCTATTGGCATAAGGTTACGTTTACAATTTTCGTAATTAGAAAAGCCTGAATACGTGTTCCCAGAGGGATTAGCAAATATTAATAGCAATGAGGTTAAACACTGGGTGCCTCCTGCTGCTTCGAGAAAATACATATGTATAAGTTTGGCTTGGAAAGGGAGGTCCCAATTAATACTACAATAAAGTACATAACAGCATTTATAGAAAAGTGCATACTTCGATCTGCCAAGGCTCTCTGCTTAATCTGTAAAACACTTCCGTAATATTTTATTCTTTTTGTATGTAAATCAGACACATAAAACTTTTGTACAATTAACTTTGTTTATTCCACCAGGGTGTTTCAAATAGAAACTTGAAAGACCCTGATTCCATCAACATTTAAATGCAATTCGTATACGTACATATTTCAAAAACTTACTGAAGTGAGAGGGTGTAGTTTATTTTACCCGATTAAGAGGTGATTAGCTATTATCCTGTCAAATTTAAGATAAGAAAATTTTACAAATTGGTTTTCAATAAGTTATGCGACGGAAATGCAACATGCATAATGTACGTCATATCTTAATCATTCGAAAGAAAGTGCGCTCATTCAACTGTGGACCGTTTAAAATAAAAGTTGAAAATATACAGTAGTTAATCTAAAAGAAGACAAACATAGAAAAAATGAGAAAAAGATTTCTTGGCAGCTTTGCAAATACCTCGTTAAGTACATGGCCATATTTTGCGAATTTATCGACGCTTGACACATGTACAAGGTTTAATGTAACTAAATATCTGCGGGGGAAAAGGCAGAGCAACTATTTCAGATATCTGACAAATGTAAAATAGATGTGGGCAAATTGTCGTATGATATGTACAGGAATTGTACATTAATTTGCATGCGAATTAAGCTTTTATACAGTAGATAATATAATACGTGAAAGTGAAATATTGGAAAAAATATGAAAAGCTGTACAATATATCAGAGACATATATATAAGTCTCTGATATATATATAACTCTGTGAATGTATGTACATGTATAAGAAAAAAATGAATAACGTAAAACTTCAAAATAAGATTCAGAATAATGAAAAATATAATAATGATTTCGTTCCTCTGTGCGCATAAACTCGTATATATCCTTTGTGAGACATGGCTACGTGATTTGAAAGCATTTTCGTATAATTTAGCGTTTTTATCTATGCATGGGCGATTCTTGATTTACCTTTATCTGTATCTTCTATGAAATCCAAGCGTCAAAACTTCATACGATGGTGAAGATTCGAAACTGTTGTTCTTTTGACCTTTCGCTATCTATTTTTTTACATTTCATTTTGCACATGCTTTGACTGTAACCGTATTTCGATGTTTAGTAGCATTGCTTCCAGTTACTCGTTGCTATTAACTTAACATGATCCACGTTATAGATTAATTAAGTTAAAAAGGCGTTTTATTATCTCACCTGAGTACAAACGCGCTTAGAAGTGACTTTTGTGACTGATTTACAAGAGGGTATCATACGCTTTAAAGATAGACTTAACAATGCAATCTTTAAAAATTCTGAACACATTTTCCTCAGAAACTAAAATGCCTAGAGCTATCTTATACATCTTGTACTAAAACGTTAAATAAGCCATGCCATTGAGGTCAATACATTATCTCTTGTATGAAACTACAATGCCAAGAACTTTAATATTTTGTATGTAACATTGCCTTGTGAACCTCCACAAAATGTATTTAAATCAAAACAGTAGGGCAAAAAAAAAAACGGTATACCCTTATGGGTTACTTAGTTTATAAAAACACATTAAAATAATTTCGTGTTGAACCACGATGCCTAGAGCTTATGTTTGGCATGTAGCCACACTTTGTGGTCCTTAAAAAAAGTTGTATGAATCATGTACTTAATTGGTATAAAAAAATGAAACAGCCCCACTTAAGTTCATTTCCGTAAAAAATGTTCACGATCCCGAAATAAAAAATATAATGTTGTAAAAGTCGAAATTATTTTAACTGTTCAGCGTCGTATTTTAAAGTTCCGAAAGCTCAGTATCTTAGTTTTGGGTGTTTGAAAGCGTGTTTCATAGATTATATTTCCGATCTATTATATACTTATTTCTTGAGGTTTCCTTAAATTATATATACATACACTCTAAATGACGAAACCGCATATGACCATTTCTTATGACCTAGAAATATAAGTTATCATCTCCTGGCTTTGAAGAGAGATATATATGTACGTCAGACATGATACGCGTGTGTCGATCGTCGCTGACTATTCTCTAATAATTTGAAACACGGCTTTAATTTCAGTTTAAACCGTATTTAGATTATCAAAAAAAATATACACAGAGCAAAATGGCCTAATCGCCAATATTTATTTCTGCTCATCAAAATGACGGTTTAATTACAATTAAAGTCATGTCAAAAAATTGGATCTTACTTTTGTCATGGAGCTACAGAACATGTGCAAATCATACGTTCGGAAAAATAACAAGACAACAACAACAACAACGACGACGACGACACCGAAACAAATTGTTTTAGAACTTAAAATACAGTACATTGTAATTTTTTATAAGTGTCTACTCAGTCACCCAGGAGTCTATTAGGTTTTTACTTAAATATTTAGATTATAGATATGTTTACATGTCAATTATCACCTCATAATGTCATAAATTGGGCACGTTTCAAGTGAATAATAGAAATTTCATCTGAATTTAGGTAACGCTGTTTGGAGGCATTAAAAAACTGGTTGGTCACGACAGGCGTTAATTCATTTAATATATAAGGAGGTGATTTCATAATATCTTCAAAGAAAACGAAATCTTCATAATGAATACTCAATTTTAAGGTATGTTATGGGTCTAATCTGACTAAAGTTCATATCTACTTAAGTTATTTCTTGCGTAACTGTTTGTAAGCGTTAATTAGGAGCTGATTTTAATCAGATTTGTTGTTGGTCATTTCAGTATGGTAAAATCAATAGATGAGCCTGACCTTTGGGCTAAAATAACTAAAAACTTTCAAAATTTTAATTTTTCCGGGGATGGGGGGGGCCTTTGCAAAAGGGGGGGTTTTTTTTTTCCCGGGGATTTTTAAAAAAAACCAAAACAAAACCATTTTAAAAGGGGTTTTTTTTGTTTTAGCAATAATTTCAAATGGGGATCACGGTATTTTTTAATTTTTTTACGGGCTGGAAAAAGTTTGGGTTTATTTCACAGGGTATTAAGAATAGTTTTTTAAAATTTGAAAGTAATTTT